>NC_079189.1:362487435-362737435 GCF_029499605.1 Hyla sarda
CACGGCATCTGAGGGGTTAATGGCGGACATCCGCGGGATCGCGGATGTCCGCCATTATGGGCGGGTCCCTGGCTGCGATCAGCAGCCGTGACCTGCCGCGCTTGATCCGGGCATTGCTCCGATGCTCACGGTTATGCTTAGGATGTAAATGTACATCCTGGTGCGTTAAGTACCACCTCACCAGGACGTACATTTACAGTGCTCGTCGTTAAGGGGTTAAAGCACGGCCCGCAAATCATTCATTTGAAGCGCCGCGACCAGCAACTCATTCATATAAAGTGCCGGCGGCCGCAAACTCATTCATTTAAAGCGCTGCCACAACTCGTCCGCAGCTGATAATTCACTCATTCGAGGGGGGGAGGGGCCCAACAGATATTGCGGTATGGGAAAAATTCATATCGTGCAGGGAAAAAATTTCCGTATTCAGTATGAACCGGTATACCGCCCAGCCCTACATATAAGTAAAAATTACTACTGAATTGCAATGATGCAACATCTCTATCATTTTTTGGGCCGCTGTCATTTCATAAAAATGATCAGTTTTTTCCCCAACTCCTCTACCCCCTGCAGACCAAACCCCTCCAATTGAAGCACAGAGATGTCACCAAATTTAACTCAGCCCTTTTTTCCCGAATATCCGAGGTTAAAATTTAACTAGTCTCGTGTCACATAATTAACTGGTTTCATGCAAATGGATTATTCTTCCAATGGTTTACTTTAAGTGAATATTAGGGCTCCGTGGGGCTTAGTGGCCAGTTTGCATGCATCTGTGGCTTCTCTGCCAGTTGATTTTAAATCCTCAGCGGTGATCAGGGACAGGTATTAATGTGGAAACCGCTCTGTAAGCTTTACAGGCTTCCTTTTCTCCTACCTATAAAAATGCCACTTCCCACGGGATTAAGACAATCGTGACTTGCGGGTTGGGTGGGGTAAGGCTATAATGATAGCAGCTAACCTTATGCAACCTACTGACAGACATTAGCTGACAGCATCTGAAATCCAAGTCTACTCTCAATTTTTATCCCTTTCACAAGTTTGCTCTTTAATGCGCTGGCTGCCTTAGAGATGAAGGTGTGAAATGACACCCGTCAGATTTTTATAGCATACTGGGTAGCAGCCCTAGACAGATGTTCTTATCCCTTATGCATAGTGCAACCAGTAAAGGTCTAGGGGAGACATGGAAGATTTTTTTTCAAGAAATCAAAAACCATTCTGCAGGATGCCGATATTTGGCAAAAAAAAAGTTCTGTGTGATAAATTAAAGATGCCAGAAATCTCACTTTAAATTGATGCACCACACAATATTTGGGTTTAATTTGCCTGTGACTTCTTTGTGCCAGGATCATATTACCCATTATCCCAAATGTAAAGGTTCAGCCATGGATCTATGGCACAGCATCTGGACCTGCCCTCATATCATGACTTACTGGGACAAGGCAAGGTCAGTAAACCTCTTGAAGGAACCGAAGGGTGTTCTTTTTGTTTAATACATCCATAGGACAGCACACATGTGAGGTCCATTTCAAATATGGTTCACATAGTATTGTTAGTTGCAAAATGGGCACTTCTTCAGGTATGGCTTGAGAATAAGATGCCCACTATTCCAGACCTGATAGTCCAGCTGAAACAACTTCTTGGCATTGACAGGATTGAAACTGAGAGGCATAAAGAGAAAGCAAAAAAAAATATATATATATGTAGTGCGTCTCTTTTAGTCAACATTGCAGGCAGCTATCGACAACTACCTAGGTGTGTTTCGGATATCTTCTCCAAATGTACTCTCTTGTGCTGTAGATCAGTTGACACTGTCTCCTTTGATTTTCGATGCCCCCCCCCCCCCTTATCTGCTGAACGTTAGAGTCTTGGTATTCTAACTGCGGATTCTGGTGGACAGGGTGTTAACAAATCTGTCTGACCGAATATCGGTTCCTTAATGTATATTTTTACTTTCCTCCTTAACTAAATGAAGACAGAAGAGAGTGAAGTGCCTTTCTTTTTTTTGTGTTGTGTTTCAGACGATAGGGTCTGTTACATTTTTATTAAAATTTTCAGTTTTTTACATGGTTTTCTTTTTCTATTTTTTGTTTAAAAAAAATCACAATCCCAATTTAAAAAATACAAATAAAATTATTATATTTATTCCTAAAACATATCATGTACATGCATACACACAATCAATACATGTCAACTATTAACCACCAAAAGAAAACAAGTCAGATGCAAAGAACACATTTTCTTGACAGTTTCTTCAAGCCATACACACTGCTGTGTATCAGGCTAGAAACAATTCATATGGAGTCACAGTGACGCAGAGAACACGATACCTTACAATAGCTGCGGCTAAAGAGCACGGATGGTATCAAGTTCAGGGAACACTCCTGTATAAAGCATTTCATGGAAGACTACCATTTTACAAAAGTTTATACTACTAGTTTTCTAAAACCTTTAAAGTAAGGCTTGCATAGCTTGTGAATGTATTATTAACAAAGCCTTTTTTAGGTTGAAGTGCAAGGTGTGCGCTTTTTTTAAATTTTTTTTTTTTTTAAGTGTAATAATACTCATATACATAGTAAGGAGTACAATAGCACTTTTCTGTGTACTCTGAGTACAATAAAAAAAATTTTTACATATATGATATTGCCACATGGGTAACTGTCTGAACTATTACATTTTAAATGTTTGAAGAACTATTAAAATAAAATGTTAAGGATTCCTTAACATTTTAATAGTTCCGACATTTACCCATGCGGCAATATCAAATACGTCATTTTGCAATTTTGGACTTTATTTTTCACATTATTATTCATTTTTTTTTACATTTTTGCTGGTTGCTGTACAGGATCATTAATACTTAATAATCAAAATTGATGCTTTGTGGATCACATCCTACAAAAATGAAATAAAAATTACAAAGTCACATATACGCAAAGTATAACTACAGATGACTGCAGGGAACTGAACGGTATGTGAGGGTATTTCAGCCTAATTATATGTGGTACTGTGCAGCTCTCTGCGGTATGGTGTGTGACACTGTATGGCAGATCTGGCTTATTACATATCAGGCTGAGATACCACAGATCTGCAGACAGTATCACACATTGGGCTGAAATACACCAACTCAGCAGTAAGTAAGATATATAATATCAGGCTGAGAGGATCACACATGAAGCTAGGTTTCATGGGAAGTTGATTTAAAGTGATCTTGTGCCAAATACTATATGCAAATGTTTATGGCTGCAGTGCAAAAAAGATGGATTACATTTTTTCCCCCCTTTTTTGGTGCTAGAATACAGAAAAAGGAAGGACTGGCTAGAACTAGAAACTACAAGTTAAGTGGTTTGCTGCTGCACCTCCTTGATCTTATTTCTTAGAGCAAGCAGCTCTGTCTGGACTTTTCCCTGCACATTTATAATTTTTTTCAGGTGTCAAAAACTTTAATTTTCAAAATCTTGGGTCCAGCAAAGTGGAAATAATGGCATGATCATGGACTTGTTCTGGTCAAGTGACATATTAACTGCTGCTTTTTATTTTTTTCCAGGAGGATGTAAATTGTATGAACTATATGGACTTATTTTTAGGATCCAACGATAGTGCTCAATGAACTGTGCTAGCGCTACTGATTAGCCATACTATTGCTACACATTTCTCCACAGGAGTATTGGCTAATGCTACACAATAACTACAGACTGCACTTCTATTGTTACGAGCATTTCATACTATAAAATACACTGCTCAAAAAACAAAGGGAACACTAAGAGAACACATCCTAGATCTGAATGTATGAACAAATTGTATGAAATAATTTTGTCTTTACATAGTTGAATGTGCGAACAACTAAATCACACAAAAATTGTCAATGGAAATCACATTTATCAACTCATGGAGGTCTAGATATGGAGTCACACTCAAAATCAAAGTGGAAAAACCCCACTACAGGCTGATCCAACTTTTAAATCAACTGGTGCCAGAAAATTAAACAGATTTGTAAATCACTTCTATTAAAAAATCTTAATTTTTCCAGTACTTTTTAGGGGCTGTATGCTAAAGAGAATCCAAAAAATAGATGCATTTCCTCTGATGTCATGACCACAGATGTCATGGACAGCAGAGGTAAGCAGAGAGCACTGGGGTCATGACATCAGAGGAAATGCATTTCCACGGGAGTACCACTTTAAAACAGCTCCTGGTGAGGTGGTCTCCTGAGGGATATCCTCCCAGACCTGGACTAAAGCATCCGCCAACTCCTAGACAGTCTGTGGTGCAACGTGGTGTTGGTGGATGGAGAGAGACATTAGGTCCCAGATGTGCTCAATCTGATTCAGGTCTGGGGAACGGGCGGGCCAGTCCATAGCATTAATGCCTTCCTCTCCCAGGAAATGCTGCCACTCCTGCCACATGAGGTCTAGCATTGTCTTGCATTAGGAAGAACCCAGGGCCAACTGCACCAGCATATGGTCTCACAAGGGGTCTGAAGATCTCATCTCGGTACATAATGGCAGTCAGGTTACTTCTGGCAAGCACATGGAGGGCTGTGTGGCCCTCCAAAGAAATACCACCCCCCACCATTACTAACTCAATGCCAAACTGGTCATGATGGAGGATGTTGCAGGCAGCAGAACATTCTCCATGGCGTCTCCAGACACGTGCTCAGTGTGAATCTGCTTTTATCTGTGAGGAGCACAGGCGCCAGTGGCGAATTTGCCATCTTGGTGTTCTCTGGCAAATCCCAAAGGTCCTGCACGGTGTTGGGCTGTAAGCACAACCCCTACCTGTGGATGTCGGGCCCTCATATCACCCCCATGGAGTCTGTTTATGACCGTTTTAATGGACACATGCACATTTGTGGCCTGCTGGAGGTCATTTTCCAGGGCTCTGGCAGTGCTCCTTTTTGCACAAAGGCGGAGGTAGCGGTCCTGCTGCTGGGTTGTTGCCCTCCTACAGCCTCCTCCACATCTCCTGATATACTGGCCTGTCTCCTGGTAGCGCCTCCATGCTCTGGACACTATGCTGACAGACACAGCAAACCTTCTTGCCACAGCTCGCATTGATGTGCCATCCTGGACGAGCTGCACTACCTGAGCCACTTTTGTGGCTCAGGTCACAACCACAGTGCTCTCTGCCGACACCTCTGTCCATTTTACCAACTGTCCAGAGCAGCATATGTTTGCTATGGGGATTTTCTCCTGCTCTGGAAAGTTCCTGACATGGACAGAGGTGTCAGCAGAGAGCACTGTGGTTGTGACAGAAAAGAACTTCCTCTGTAGTATACAGGCGCTAATAAGTACTGGAAGGATTAAGATTTTTAAAAGAAGTTATTGACAAATCTGTTTAACTTTCTGGCATCAGTTGATTTAAAAAAGAAAAGGAAAAAAAAGTTTTCCACCGAAGTACCCCTTTAAAGTAAATGCCCATCCTTGAAAAGAGGAAAAGCTCTTTAATACTAGAGCAAAATTAAATGTTACAAAAATGTAAAATAAACATAACGTAGTGGAGGTCAGATCAAGTACAGAAACTGAAGTTATCATAAGCATAGAGATGCCAGAAAGTAATATACAGTATGTAGGTTTATAGACACTTCACATTCAGGCACCTTAGTAACAATGACTGTACAAATACAAGTCAGCAGCATTATTATGGACTACCCTACTTCCACCCATATTTATATGATATTTTATCACCTTTACTGAGGTAGAAAAGACAAAGGCTTACCTTAAAACATAAGAACATTTGAAATCCCAGAAGTTCCACAAGGCTTCAATGAATCCTATGCAGTAAAGTTAATGTAGTAAATGACTGACCAGCACAGCCTAGAATGGCTGTATACTGAGCTCAAGGTCATTTCACCTACCTAGAATTTTCTTCAGAAAGATCTGCCTTTTTCACATTAGCCAACGTGCACTAATGTTATTATTGAACAATTAATTTATTGTAGGGGCGTTTGTAATATATGGAAAAATTCTGTGAAAAGTCACAAAACTTCAAAAAATATTTTAAAAAAGGCACAGATGAGGAACTGCTACTTTACTTAATTTTTAAGATTAAAAAGGCATACAAAATATTAGAGCCTGAACGAGTGTATAATTTTCAGTTTTTAAAGGGGTACTCCGTTGGAAAACTATTTTTTTCATATCAACCGGTGCCAGAAAGTTAAACAGATTTCCAGTACTTATTATCTGCTGTATGCTACATAAGTTGAGTTGTTCTTTTCAGTCTGACCACAGTGCTCTCTGCTGACACCTCAGTCCATTTCAGGAATTGTCCAGAGTAGGAGAAAATCCCCATAGCAAACCTATGCTGCTCTGGACAGTTTCTGATATGGACAGAGGTGTCAGCAGGAGCACTGTGGTCAGACAGAAAAGAACAACTCCTCAGCTGCTGTATACTTCAGAGGAAGTTAACTACTGGAGGGATTAAGATTTTTTTCATAAAAGTAATTTACAAATCTGTTCAACTTTCTGGCACCATTTTATTTGAAAAAATAAAAATAAAAAATTGTTTTCCACTGGAGTACCCCTTTAAGTGTTTGTTAAACTTCTGGATCCGGCAATTTTGATTCTAGCTGTTTGCAGTGCAGGATCATAAATTGTAGCTGCTGAAAGCATAAGTGTATGGGAGAATTGAAGGAATTCGACCTCTGGGATCTCCCACACTATCAAGAACATCGCCTCAACAAGAGTGGTCCACTTGAGAATAATTATCATAAAGGAACGCATCCACCGATTCATCCATTTTTACACACTGTTTGTTAATTTTTTTTAGCTTTTTATTTAAAAAACTTTCATAAACAGACAAAAAAAAAAGACCAATAAAACTGGATAGAAAAAATTCCTCAAACTAAAATTTCAGTGGGCAAGCAAGGTATCCACAAGGAGAGTCCATAGTACCATTTTTAAAGAGTTTGGCCATAGAAACATAGAATGTGTCGGCAGATAAGAACCATTTGGCCCATTTAGTCTGCCCAATAATCTGAATACTATGAATAGTTCCTGTCCCTATCTTATATGAAGAATAGCCTTATGCTTATCCCATGCATGTTTAAACTCTTTCACTGTATTTGTAGCTACCACTTCTGAAGGGAGGCTATTCCATGCATCCACTACTCTCAGTACGGTAATACTTCCTGATATAACTGCATAAACCTTTTCCCCTCTAATTTAATGTCCTCTTGTCGTAGTTTTTCTTCTTTTAAATATGCTCTCCTCCTTTACAGTGTTGATTCCCTTGATGTACTTAACCTCTTCAGGACATAAGGCGTATGGATACGCCCTGCATCCCGAGTCCTTAAGGACCGAGGGCGTATCCATACGCCCGTGGGAATTCTGGCCCCCACCGCTAGCCGGTTGGGGACCGGAGCCGAATGCCTGCTGAAATCGTTCAGCAGTCATCCCAGCATATCGCCCAGGGCAGGTCATTATGCCCCCCCATGTCGGCGATCGCCGCAGATCGCTGGACAATTCAGTCCAGCGATCTGCGGCGATTCCGGGTCAATCGGGTCTCCAGTGACCCGGTGACCCGGAATTATTGGCCAGAGCCTGCAGGGGTGAGGTGGCACTGGTGCCACCTCACGATCGCCCTGATTTGTCGGCCGGATTACCGGCCGACCAATCAGGGCGCCTGCTGCGGGTGTCACTCCCGCACTCGCTCCGCCCCTCTTCCGGAGGACGTGAGCGGATGCGGGACGTGCACCCCGGGTGCTGGGGACCCCGATCCCCGGCGTCAATGTTGGGATCGGGGCCCCAGGAGCAGCGGCGGGACTGACCTCATGCGGCTGGATCGTTGGAAGCGAGTGACAGCCTCCTGCTGTTGCTTAGCAACAGCTCCCAGCATGCAAAAAGGGCATGCTGGGAGCTGTAGTTATGCAACAGCAGGAGGCAGACCACCACAACTCCCAGCCTTCCCTTATGGGCATGCTGGGACTTATGGTTTTGCAACAGCTGGAGGCACATTTTTTCTATGGAAAAGTGTACCTTCAGCTGTTGTATAACTACAACTCACAGCTTGCACAAACAGCTAAAGTGCATGCTGGGAGATGTAGTGGTGCATCTGCTGGTTGCATAACTACAACTCCCAGCATGCCCGTTGGCTGTCGGTGACTGCTGGGAGTTGTAGTTTTGCAACAGCTGGAGACACACTGGTTGTGAAACACTGAGTTAGGTCACAAACTCAGTGATACATAACCAGTGTGCCTACAGTTGTTGCAAAACTACAACTCTCAGCAGTCACTGACAGCCAACGGGCATGCTGGGAGTTGTAGTTATGCAACAGCTGGATGTCCCCCCCCCGCCCCAATGTGAACGTACAGGGTGCACTCACATGGGCGGAGGATTACAGTAAGTATCTGGCTGCAAGTTTGAGCTGCCGCAAACTTTCTGCTGCAGCTCAAACTGCCAGCGAGAAACTACTGTGAACCCCTGCCCGTGCGACTGTACCCTAAAAACACTACACTACACTACCACAAAAAATTAAATAAAAAACACTACGTATACACATACCCCTACACAGCCCCCCTCCCCTCCCCAATAAAAATGAAAAACGTCTGGTACGCCACTGTTTCCAGAACGGAGCCTCCAGCTGTTGCAAAACAACTCCCAGTATTGTCGGACAGCCGTTGACTGTCCAGGCATGCTAGGAGTTTTGCAACAGCTGGAGGCACCCTGTTTGGGAATCACTGGCGTAGAATTCCCCTATGTCCACCCCTATGCAAGTCCCTAATTCAGGCCTCAAATGCGCATGGCGCTCTCACTTTGGAGCCCTGTCGTATTTCAAGGCAACAGTTTAGGGTCACATATGGGGTATCGCCGTACTCGGGAGAAATTGTGTTACAAATTTTTGAGGGTATTTTCTGCTTTTACCCTTTTTAAAAATGTAAAATTTTTGGGAAAACAAGCATTTTAGGTAAATTTTTTTTTATTTTTTTTACATATGCAAAAGTCGTGAAACACCTGTGGGGTATAAAGGTTCACTTTATCCCATGTTACGTTCCCCGAGGGGTCTAGTTTCCAATATGATATGCCATGTGGGGGGTTTTTAGCTGTCCTGGCACCATAGGGGCTTCCTAAATGCGGCATGCCCCCAGAGAAAAATTTGCTTTAAAAAAGCCAAATGTGACTCCTTCTCTTCCGAGACCTGTAGTGCGCCAGCAGAGCACTTTTCACCCCCATATGTGGTGTTTTCTGAATCGGGAGAAATTGGGCTTCAAATTTTTAGGGGTATTTTCTGCTATTACCCTTTTTAAAAATGACAAATTTTTGGGAAAACAAGCATTTTAGGTAAAAATTTTTTTTTTTTTTTTTACATTTGCAAAAGTCGTGAAACACCTGTGGGGTATTAAGGTTCACTTTATCCCATGTTACATTCCCCGAGGGGTCTAGTTTCCAAAATGGTATGCCATGTGGGTTTTTTTTTTGCTGTTCTGGCACCATAAGGGCTTCCTAAATGCAACATGCCCCCCAAAAACCATTTCAGAAAAACGTACTCTCCAAAATCCCCTTGTCGCTCCTTCGCTTCTGAGCCCTCTACTGCGCCCGCCGAACACTTTACATAGACATATGAGGTATGTGCTTACGCGAGAGAAATTGGGCTACAAATACAAGTAAAAATGTTGTCCTTTTACCCCTTGTAAAAATTAGAAAATTGGGTCTACAAGAACATATGAGTGTAAAAAATTAAGATTGTGAATTTTCTCCTTCACTTTGCTGCTATTCGTGTGAAACACCTAAAGGGTTAAAACACTTACTGCATGTCATTTTGAATACTTTGGGGGGTGCAGTTTTTATAATGGGGTCATTTATGGGGTATTTCTAATATGAAGACCCTTCAAATCCACATCAAACCTGAACTGGTCCCTAAAAAATACTGAGTTTGAAAATTTTGTGAAAAATCGGAAAATTGCTGCTGACCGTTGAAGCCCTCTGGTGTCTTCCAAAAGTAAAAACTCATCAATTTTATGATGCAAACATAAAAAAAACATATTGTATATGTGAACCAAAAAAAATGTATTCGTAATATCCATTTTCCTTACAAGCAGAAAGCTTCAAAGTTAGAAAAATTAAAAATTTTCTAATTTTTCATCAAATTTACGGATTTTTCACCAAGAAAGGATGCAAGTATCGACAAAAATTTACCACTATGTTAAAGTAGAATATGTCACGAAAAAACAATCTCGGAATCAGAATGATAACTAAAAGCATTCCAGAGTTGTTAATGTTTAAAGTGACAGTGGTCAGATGTGCAAAAACGCTCCGGTCCTTAAGGCCAAAATGGGCTCCGTCCTGAAGGGGTTAAAGGGGTACTCCGGTGGAATGTATTATTTTTTTTTTAAATCAGCTGATGCCAGAAAGTTAAACAGATTTGTAAATTACTTCCATTAAAAAAAAAGTTATTCTTCCAGTACTTATTAGCGGCTATATACTACAGGGGAAATTCTTTTCTTTTTGGATTTTCTGTCATGACCACAGTTTTCCCTGCTGACACATCTGTCCGTGTCAAGTACTGTCCAGAGAAGGAGAATATCCCCATAGCAAACATATGCTGGATAGTTCATAAAATGGACAGAGGTATCAGCAGAGAGCACTGTGGTTGTGACCGAAAAGAAATCTCAAAAGAAAAGAATTTCTTCTGTAGTATACATCCGCTACTACAAAAAAAAAAAAAAAAAACGTTTTCCAACACCACTTTTTAACCCCTTAAGGACGCAGGGTTTTTCCGATTTTGCATTTTAATTTTTTCCTCATCACCTTCTAAAAATCATAACGCTTTCAATTTTGCACATAAAATTCCATATTATGGCTTATTTCTTGCGCCACCAATTCTACTTTGCAGTGACATTAGTCATTTCCCCCAAAAATCCACGGTGAAACGGAAATTTTTTTTTTATTGTGCGACAAAATTTAGGAAAAATTTTCATTTTGTTTCTACACAGTTCATTTTTCGGTAAAAATGACACCTTATCTTTATTCTGTAGGTCCATACGGTTAAAATGATACCCTACTTATATAGGTTGGATATTGTCGTACTTCGGAAAAAAAATCATAACTACATGCAGGAAAATTTATATGTTAAAAATTCTCATTCTTCTGACCCCTATAACTTTATTTTTCTGCGTTCGGGACGGTATGAGGGTTCATTTTTTGTGCCGTGTTCTGAAGTTTTTATCGGTTCCATTTTTGTATTGATTGGACTTTTTATTCATTTTTCATTATATAAAAAGGGACCAAAAATACACTATTTTGGACTTTGAAATTTTTTTGCGCGCACGCCATTGACCGTGCAATTTAATTAACGATATATTTTTTTTTATAGTTCAGACATTTCTGCACGCGGCGATACCACGTTTATTTTTATTTACACAGTTTTTTTATGGGAAAAGGGGGGTGATTCAAACTTTTATTAGGGAAGGGGTTAAATGACCTTTGTTAACTTTTTTTTTTCCACTTTTTTTTGCAGTGCTATAGCTCCCATAGGGACCTATAACACTGCACACACTGATCTCCTATGCTGACCCTTGCAAAGCCATAGCTTTGCACGGATCAGTGAGATAGGGGCTTGATTGCTCAAGCCTGTAGCTCAGGCTTAGAGCAATCAATCGACGATCGGACGCCACGGAGACAGGTAAGGAGACCTCCGCCTGCGTCCCAGCTGATCGGAACATTGCGATTTTATCACGATGTTCCGATCAGCCCGACTGAGCTGCCGGGAAGCGTTTACTTTCTCTTTCAGACGCGGCGGTCAACTTTGATCGCCGCATCTGAAGGGTTAACAGCCCGCTGTTAGCCCAGGGTCCCGGCTACGATTAGCAGACGGGACCGACCCGGTGTGATGTGGGGTCACTGCGTGGGTACGCCCTACGTCCTTAAGGGGTTAAAAGTCTATCATATCCCCTTTGTCTCTTCTTTCTTCCAAGCTATACATGTTAAGGACCTTTAATCTTTCCTGGTAAGTTTTATTTTTCAACCCATGTGCAGTGGTCCCTCAACATACAATGGTAATCCGTTCCAAATGAACCATCGTTTGTTGAGGGATCCGTGCAATGTAAAGTATAGGAAGCTGTACTCACCTGTCCCCGCCGCTCTGCACCATCAACGCTGTCCTGGATGTCGCCCTCCATCGCTGTCGTCGCGACCCCATGGTGTCCCCGACGCTCCGGACGTCTGCTTCCCTGGGATCATCGTTCTCACGTCACCGCCATCACGTCACTACGCACGCCGCTCCTATCGGATGACGGGACGGCGTGCGCGGCGACGACGATGATTGAGAGCACCTGCGATGCAGGGAATCCCGAAGAGGAGCTCCGGAGCCCCGAGGACAGGTAAGAGACCATCACCGGCGCACACGGAGCACCGTAAATGGCTATCCGGCGGCAGCTGAAGCAGTCGGCGCTGCCGACCAGCCGTTTAACCCCTTAAGGACCCAGCCCAAGTATACCTTAAGGACCCGGCCATTTTTTGAACATCTGACCACTGTCACTTCAAGCATTAATAACTCTGGGATGCTTTTACCTTTCATTCTGATTCCGAGATTGTTTTTTTGTGACATATTCTACTTTATGTTAGTGGTAAAATTTTGTCGATACTTGCATCCTTTCTTGGTGAAAATTCCAAAATTTGATGAAAAAAATTGAAAATTTTGCATTTTTTTTTACTTTGAAGCTCTCTGCTTATAAGGAAAATGGATATTCCAAATAAATTATACATTGATTCACATATACAATATGTCTACTTTATATTTGCATCATAAAGTTGACATGTTTTTACTTTTGGAAGACACCAGAGGGCTTCAAAGTTCAGCAGCAATTTTCCAATTTTTCACAAAATTTTCAAAATCGGAATTTTTCAGGGACCAGTTCAGTTTTGAAGTGGATTTGAAGGGCCTTCATATTAGAAATACCCCACAAATGACCCCATTATAAAAACTGTACCCCTCAAGTATTCAAAATGACATTCAGTAAGTGTGTTAACCCTTTAGGTGTTTCACAGGAATAGCAGCAAAGTGAAGGAGAAGGTTCAAAATCTTCATTTTTTACACTCGCATGTTCTTGTAGACCCAGTTTTTGAATTTTTACAAGTGGTAATAGGAGAAAAAGCCCCCAAAATTTGTAACCCAATTTCTCTCGAGTAAGGAAATACCTCATATGTGTATGTCAAGTGTTCGGCGGGCGCAGTAGAGGGCACAGAAGCGACAATGGGATTTTGGAGAGTGAATTTTTCTGAAATGGTTTTTGGGGGGCATGTCACATTTAGAAAGCCCCTATGGTGCCAGAACAGCAGAAAACACCACATGGCATACCATTTTGGAAACTACACCCCTCAAGGCACGTAACAAGGGGTCCAGTTAGCCTTAACACCCCACAGGTGTTTGACAACTTTTTGTTAAAATCGGATGTGTAAATGGAAAAAAAATTCACACTAAAGTGCAGTTTTCCCCCCAAATTTACCATTTTTACAAAGGGTAATGGGAGAAAATGCCCCCCCAAATTTGTAACCCCATCTCTTCTGAGTATGGAAATATCCCATGTTAGGACGTAAAATGCTTTGCGGGCGGACTACAATGCTCAGAAGAGAAGGAGTCACATTTGGCTTTTTGAAAGCAACTTTTGCTGAAATGGTTTTTTGGGGGCATGTCACATTTAGGAAGCCCCTGTGGTGCCAGAACAGCAAAAAATACCCACATGGCATACTATTTTGGAAACTACACCCCTCAAGGAACGTAACAAGGGGTCCGCTGAGCCTTAACACCCCACAGGTGTTTGACGACTTTTGGTTAAAGTTGGATGTGTAAATGAAAAAAATGCAAATTTTACATTTTCACAAGGGGTAATAGGAGAAAATGACCCCCAAAATTTGTAACCCCATTTCTTCTGAGTATGGAAATACCTCATGTTAGGGCGTAAAATGCTCTGCTGGCGAACTACAATGCTCAGAAGGGGAGGAGCGCCATTGAGCTTTTGGAAAGAGAATTAGTTTGGAATGGTAGTCAGGGGCCATGTGCGTTTACAAAGCCCCCCTTGGTGCCAGAACAGTGGACCCCCCACATGTGACCCCATTTTGGAAACTACAGCCCTCACAGAATTTAATAAGGGGTGCAGTGAGTATTTACACCCCACAGATCTTTGGAACAGTGGGCTGTGCAAATGAAAAATTTTATTTTTCATTTTTACAGACCACTGTTCCAAAAATCTGTCAGACACCTGTGGGGTGTAAATTCTCAATGTACCCCTTATTACATTACGTGAGGGGTGTAGTTTCCAAAATGGGGTCAAATGTGTCGGGGGTCCATTGTTCTGGCACTATGGGGGCTTTGTAAACACATGTGGCCTTCAATTCCGGACAAATTCTCTCTACAAAATCCCAATGGCGCTCCTTCTCTTCTGAGCATTGTAGTTCACCCGCAGAGCACTTTACATTCACATATGGGGTATGTTCTTACTCAGAAGAGATGTGGTTACAAATTTGGGGGGGCTTTTTTCCTATTTTCCCTTGTGAAAATGAAAAATTTAGGGTAACACCAGCATTTTAGTGAAAAAATATAATTTTTTTCATTTTCCCATCCAACTTTAATGAAAATTCCTCAAACACCTGTGGGGTGTTCAGGCTCACTATACCCCTTGTGACGATCGGTGAGGGGTGTAGTTTCCAAAATGGGGTCACATGTGGGTATTTATTTTTTTATGCATTTGTCAGAACCGCTGTAAAATCAGCCACCCCTGTGCAGATCACCAATTTAGGCCTCAAATGAACATGGTGCGCTCTCACTCCTGAGCCTTGTTGTGTGCCCGCAGAGAATTTTACGCCCACATCTGGGGTATTTCCGTACTCAGGAGATATTGCGCTACAAATTTTTGGGGTCTTTTTTTTTCCTTTTACCGCTTGTGGAAATAAAAAGTATAGGGCAACACCAGCATGTTAGTGTAAAATTTTTTATTTTTTTACATTATCAGGCTGGTGTAGCCCCCCAAGTTTTCCTCTTCACAAGCGGTAAAAGGAAAAAAAAAGACCCCCAAAATTTGTAGTGCAATTTCTCCCGAGTATGTCGATACCCCATATATGGCCCTAAACTGTTTCCTTGAAATACGACAAGGCTCCGAAGTAAGAGAGCACCATGAGCATTTGAGGACTAAATTAGGGATCGCATAGGGGTATTCTACGCCAGTGATTCCCAAACAGGGTGCCTCCAGCTGTTGCTTAACTCCCAGCATGCCTGGACAGTCAGTGGCTGTTCAGAAATGCTGGGAGTTGTTGTTTTGCAACAGCTGGAGGCTCCGTTTTGGAAACCCTGCCGTACAATACGGTTTTTATTTTTATTGGGGGGGGGGAACAGTGTTAGGGGGGTGTATATGTAGCGTTTTATTATGTGTTAGTGTAGTGTTTTTAGGGTACATTCACACTAGCGTGTTACGGTGAAACAAAACTTGAAGCAGGAAATTTACTGTAAACCTGCCCGTGTGAATGTACCCTGTACACATTTCTGCCAATTTTGAGTTGCAATCCACAGATTTTGTCAATACATATGATATGGTAGGGTTTTATGAACAGCGAAAAAACAAAACAACGTAGTCTCAAGGTGATAACAGGTGCTCAACCCCAAGTGCAATTGCGCACACATACAATGGGGTAGAGGACCCGCACCTATGGACCAGAGTGGGGTTTTATGAACTGCGCCTTTTTGTGAAAAGGCACAAAGCCACTGAAAAGTCTCTAAAACTACACCAGCTCAGACTTAGCTTAGCTTTTTGGTGTATGTGAAGAGAGAAATTTCAGAACATGTGACCTGCACAAAACGTATCACATGGTCTGTGACTAGGGGTGTGAATCGCCAAGAATTTGGCGATTCGATTCGAATCGCGATACCAGTGTGGCGATTCGATATATCGCGATATATCGCGATACCGTCTAGGTGACGATACATCGCGATATATCGCCCACCTGGGAGCATTCATAGATCCCAATAGACGCCGCTGTCAGCTTTGACAGCGGCGATCTAGTACTCCGGTGCACACTTTTTTTTATGTTATCCCGTCCGGGCTGCAAAATAAAATAAAACGCACTTTATCTTACCTGCCAACGAGCCCGCGGAGCTCCGGTAAAGGTGTTCGGTCCCCGGGCTGTATTCTTCTTACTTCCTGTTAGTCCGGCACGTCACATGGAGCTTCAGCCTATCACCAGCGGAGGCGGGACATCGCTGCGGCTGGTGATAGGCTGAAGCTCCATGTGACGTGCCGGACTAACAGGAAGTAAGAAGAATACAGCCCGGGGACCGAACACCTTTACCGGAGCTCCGCGGGCTCGTTGGCAGGTAAGAAAAGTGCGTTTTATTAAAAATTCCACATCCCTAAAAGAATCGATTCAAAAATATTTTGAATCGATTCTGTATCGGCAAATGAAAAATCGCGATTATCGCGAGAATCGATTTTTTCTTACATCCCTATCTGTGACCATTTAATAAATCTAGTGCTCCTACACATTATCAGCACACAAAAAAGGTGTAGAAAAATGTTTCACTTATACCTAAAATGATAAATGCCGGCCTCAGTCTCAATCACAAAATATATCAAAGCACACCCAAAATGTTTTCCTTACTGTGCAGAAACTCAAAACATTTCTGAAGTTCACATCTCTTGTATTTGAATGGAACTGAGCTGCAGTTCCAGGCATAGCCTCATCTGCAGCCATCAATATTAAAGCCAGGGAAAACCCCTACTAGGCAGATTCATATGAAGTGTAACATTACACCACAAAATGTATTCTGTAGAAAAATCTAGTTGCATGTTTCATGAAAATTTTAACACACCTTAAAGTAGAAATAGTCAGCTGGCATTGCATGGATTCATGGATCACAGTTCACCTGTCTCTTTCGAGCATGGGAATTGGTTAAAAATACTTGCTCGGTGGTATATCATCTTGACCAAAATAGTTTTGGAAAAATCCACAAAGAACACTGTAGTAGTAAATGTATTGTAAAAACAGGTAAGGACATCAGGCAACGATTGTTTCACAAATCCACCACCTAAACCATATAGAACGCCTACAGGTTTTGTGGACGATTTTCTGCAGCCACATCGCAGGGGTAAAATGACGCAATGTGTGAACAGATCCTTAGAGTACATTTCATACAGGCAAATCAGAAGAGAGTTTTCCACTACAAGTGCTGCTGATTTTCCACAGAGAAAATTCTGCAATGGCTAAAACCTGCAGTGGGAAGCTTACAAAAGATCTGCCTATGTGAAACTGCCCTAAGGGTCTGTTCACATGAACAGATATTCAGCTGAATATTTTATCACTGACTTTCCAGCAGGAAATAACCAGCAGAAAATGTGCAGCAAAACATTAAGCAAATCTGCCCATGTGAACAGATCCTGAACATTTAACTATGTAGTCTCCTCCTTAAAAGTGCGGCTTTTGCTGCTATGTACTCCAACATGGTAATACCACTCTAAAGAACTTCTTAGGAGTCCAATATGAATAAAGTTGTAGTAACTTAAAAAGGTATCAGCCAAGAACAATGCTACCAATCATGAAGACATCTATCCCTGCTTCTGTTCTATTCTTCATCGTACACCTCCTCCCTTGCTCATGCGGCTTTCTATTACATAAGTGGCTTACCCTCTGTCATATAACAATGCCACCAGCTTTAGTCATTTCTCTTTGTGTATTTAGCCTTTACTCTTCATTATTAATTTATTTCAGGATTATAGGATCACTGTTCATAATGTTAGTACAACATATTTATAATTCATATTATGTCATTCTATAGATAAAACAACTGTAAAGGACCAACGGTATATCAGGGCACTAGGAGTTAGAACTAAGTGATCTTAGTACTCACCATTTCCTCACTAGACTGTAACATCCCCTTCACAATGCTTCCAACTCTGACTCTTAGGAATTTTATAATACTTGCCACACATAGGGTGGAATAAGACTAGTGAACCAGGAACAAATGAAAATTACAAGCCTACCCAAGCTTTTTCTTACTGTCGGGTTAGAGCATAAGGAGAGAAAGAAAAGAATCACTGAATAACAGATTGTGCACATGAACAAAAGATTCTGGAGCTTGATGGATGGAGTCACTAAGTGCAGCCCTCAAGCACTTGCCCTCCAATTGTTAACGTCCAAGTTCTTTGTGCAACATTGTTTTAACCTCTCAGCAGCAGCAAAAGTCACCATAACCACAGAGCAAACACACAGGTTAACTGGTACAATCGTTTAACTTTCTACCAACCAAGCAATGTACACAGTAATAAGAGTAGGAAACACAGCTAGCACCAAGCCGCTTGACAGTTCATTTGTAAGCAGTTGCATCAGGCATTGTCTGAGGAGAAGTCTCTACAGACCACACCAGTAGACATGATTTTATGTCCTACAAGCAGTGGTCTCCAAAATGTGGACACCCAGATGTTGCAAAACTAAAACTGCAAGCATGCCCAGATAGCCAACAACTGTAAGGGGCAGCTCAGGAGCAGAGTCTGCCCCATACATGGCGGGTGCCTGCTGCTATCTGCCCCTGTTTCCGATAGTGGTTATTTAATGATGCAATAAATAGCATTTTCAGCATTAATAAGGTCTAAATGACAGGTGCGCACCTGTCAGATAGGAGCCCCCACAATAAGATTGTGGGGTGCCGTTCCATTACTATGGCAGCCAGAGGCCTTAACTAGGCCTCCATGTCTGCTACACTATAACTGCAAATAGAGTTTACCTGTAGTAGCAGCACACAAATTTAACTGCAATAGCACTGCATGGACCAGTATCAGCACTTTAATAATGGCATATAAAAGTCTCCAAGTGGGACTTTATATAAATATATCACATATATCCTCCTAATGAAAATTCCCCCATATATGGAAAAATAAAAATTTTTAGGGTCTAGACTAAAGCAATTTTAAGCATATTCTTTTTAAATGCAAGTTTATTAACATAATAAAAGTAATCTAAAGTAATCTATAATAAAAATTAGGGTTTAAGGCAGATTGTTTAATATGGCCAATGTCAGTTTTACCGTAATTTGCATGGAGCGAAAATGAACCCCCAACCCAAAAAAAGGTTTGCCCCCCTTTCCCCCTAATGAAATACATATATTTATATATATTTTCCCAGCTTCTCCATACATTTTATGGTAAAATTAAAAAAGGTGTCATTTGAAAGTACAATTGGTCCTGCAAAAAAACAAGCCCTCATATGGCTCTGTAAATGGAGTTATGGTTCAGGATGAGGAGGAAAAATGTAAATAAAAAAAAGTGAAAGTAAACCCAGTCTTAAAAGGATTAAAGGAAAACAAACAGTCACCCATTCACCCGCACTATAACCCGATAAAAGGGGTATAGTGCGGGTGAACAGAAGACCGATGCGGGGTCTCGGACTGCTATACCTACCTGCCGTCCGGAGCCCCGATCCTCCAAAAGGTCCCCATCTTCCAGTGGTGACTTGCACTTTGAGGCGGGCCTGCCTGCTGGATTTACATATTCATAAGCACTGGTCATGTGAGTGCTAGTGCCTACTGAGCGCTCACATGACCGGCGCTTATGAATATTTAAATATAGCCGGCGGGCCCGCCTCAAAGCGCAAGTCAGCGCTGGAAGAGGAGGACATTTGGATGATTGGGGCTCCGGACTGCAGGTAGGTATAGCAGTCCGAGACCCCACATCGGTCTTCTGTTCACCCACACTATAACCTGATGTATCTGGTTATAGTGCGGATGAACTGGTGACCGCTTTCCTTTAAAGGGATACTCTGGCTGAGGGCCAGTGATTGGCTGATCAACAATGTGATCTATTGGGCCTAGCCACAATCTCACCTGTGCTTTTCTTTCTGGTGCCCAATACATCTTATTGCCAGCCAATCACTGGTTACGTTGTAATACCGCTGCAGCCAGCGATTGGTGGAGCGCAACTGACCCCCAGCACCTGGAAGAGGAGAGCATCGGATATTGGAGGTAGTGCTTGGCGGTACACCGGTTATTTGGTTTTTGACAACCTGGGTATCTTTATTTAAAAAATAAAAATAAAACAACACACACACAACCCATTCCACCGGAGTGCCCCTTTAAGCATTGTTTCCATAAAATCAGTCTTTACAAATGTTAGTTGGAATATTGGCAGTAGCTGTCGTATGCAGGTCTATGAATGGCATTATTGACAGCAGCTTTCACTGTCCAGAGGTCTATCCAGGTCATTATCACAGTGACAGTACACCGCCTAGTAATCTCAGTTTTACTATGATGTATCATCCTGTCACAGCCATCTGGACTCTGTCCAAATGAAGTCATGTGAAAGTACAAGTAAAGCAGTGTGGGTTTGTTGGATACACTTGCTGTTACAAAGCTGGCTCTACAACTGAAAGACTGCTCTATACAACCATACAAGAGGAACTTTACCATGTTCCCTAAGCCATAGGTGTACTAAGAGGATGAAGCTGAATCCACTATACTTCATGTAGTCATGTTACCATTGGATATATCCCTCTCTTTCTTCGCTTACTGGCAGTCAATCACACTGACATCACTGCCCTCCCACTGTGAAGAGGCACGCAGTGGTTGTTTTCATTCTGCGTGCACCGAGGGACATGTTTGTATCTGTACTGAAAGGATACGTTCACACAAAAGGAACTAAAGGATTCTATAGCAGATCCTGTAATATCTGCACTTACTAAACTTTACGTGCATGGCAAACATAAGAAAAACTTCCATTGTTCAGAATTTCCAAAATATAATAAACTTTAATATTTCATTCATTTCTTGGTAATAAAGTTATTTAAAAAAAAACACTCTTTACTCGGGCTTCCTCCTGGGGTCTCCCAGCCCACCGCTCCCCCGCTACCATCTGTGAGGCGGATCTGACTTTCCTCCGTGAACAGCCGCTGTCTGTAGGGGCTACGCCTATGGCCTCCATGCCTCCCGATGACCTGCCCCTGAGCGGTACGCCACCTGTGTTTAGGACCCCCTCCCCGGGTCCCACAGACCTGCCACCTGTCATGGGGATATCTGCCTCCTATGTCCCCTCTCCTCCAGCCATGGAGACTGACCGCCCACTGACTCTGGCCGACCTGCGTTCTCCGATTTCTACCTTACCTACCAGGGAAGACTTTTCCTCCATGGCTAAACAAATGGTGCAAGCAGGAGTTTGTGCAACTCCGTTCTGAAGTTACCACTTTATCATCCAGAATGGACTATTACCTCTGCTCAGGACTCCTCCTCAGCCGCTATTCAATCTCTTAGGGAGACTATCCAACAGCACAGCGATCAACTCTTCCATCTGCAGCAGCACCTGGACGACGTAGAAAACCGCAATAGGCGGAATAACATCCGCATACGGGGCTTGCCTGAAGCGGTCGGCCCAGATGACCTACACTTTGCTCTGCTCACAAACTTCAATGACTTACTGGACCGACCCGCTGACACCCATATTGAGTTATATAGAGCCCTGCGGCCCCCCCTCACCAGATGATCACCGTCCCAGAGACGTTATTTGTCGGGTGCACTTCTATAACATCAAAGAAGATATCATGAAGCAGTCATGCGCCCGCCGCCGGATCTACTATAAAGATGTGGAGATTCAACTGTTTCCCAATTTGTCCCGCCACACTCTGGCACAACGTGCTGCCCTTCGTACCCTGCTGGAGGCGCTTCGAGGAAGGGGCCTGTTATACCGTTGGGGCTTCCCCTTTGCCCTGACGGTTCGTAAAGACGGCAAGGCCTACACCCTACGCTCCCCTGCTGATCTCCCGAGTTTTCTTAAGGACTTGGACATTCCCCCCCTTTCCTTGACAGACGGGCCCACACTAGCCTCTCAGGCCCCCAAGCGCCCCATCCAAAAGGTCACCACAGAAACCCTCCAACTCCCGCCCCGGGACTCTAGGCGTCAGCGCCTGGTCACCAGATGGGAGTCTGTCCCTTCCTCCTCCCGAGCGGGCCCCGTCCCCATCCCCACCACCTGAGCCCTATTTATCGTGGGGTTGATTCTTCTTTGAGTTGCACTGCCCTCAGGCCTTGATAACATACTGCATATGTGCCTTTACTGATTGTATTTGATGTTGTTAACATGTTTTTTCACGCCATAGGACTGTACTGTTTGCTGCCTCATCCCTATGCTGTCCCCTCTGCTGTTGAATGTTCCTTTGTCTTGGCACGCTCGCTCTACGCTACCGTTTGTACTGTTTCCCCATCCTCCATCTGCACTGGCTCATTATCCCTACTCTCTGACGGAGGTTTTCCTGTTTCTTTGTATTCCTCATGTGCGTCTTGGGGGGTGCCGGCTCCGGCCTCCTCTCCTGTCTGTTTGCATTCCACGTTACCCCAGTAGGCTGAGACGGTCGGGGGCTACATCCCCGACGTAGGTTTCCTTGGTTTAGGACCATCTTCTCTGTAGCTTGTGCCACAGCGGATCATAATCTGCTTCAACGTGACTTCTTAGTGTTGCTCCCTATCTTCTCCCTCCCCCCCTACTCTTTCCCTCCCTCTCTCTTTGTTCGTCCCCTATATTCACTTTCTTCTGTGTTTTTCTCTCGTCTTCTTGGAGGAAGGAACCAGCGGGCGTATGCGCCCTCTCCTCGTGACTACCCATGGCGGATCTAAATCTAGCTTCTTTCAACGCGAAGGGTCTCAACACGCCGGCAAAACGCACGCAGATACTGCATCATCTTCATAAACGCAAGGTACATGTCGCTTGCTTTCAGTAAACCCATTTTAAGACGGCCCACACCCCCACACCTAAAAACAGGCATTTCCCGCTATGGTTTTGCGCTAACAACCTGGAGGCCCGTACTAAGGGGGTCGCGATTGCCATCCATAGATCCCTTACCCATCAGGTCTTTAACGTAGTGCTAGATCCGCAAGCCAGGTATCTCATCCTGAGGGGTGCCCTGCTCACAATAGTCAATGTGTATGCCCCTAATCAGGGCCAGGTTGTTTTTTTGGTGGAGCTTGTTGACCGGCTGCTGCCTGTGGTCTCGGGTACTGTGGTCCTGTGCGGGGACTTGAACATGACTCTGGATCCCACTTTGGATAACTCCTTGGGACGCTCTAGCCTGTCTTACAGCGCCATTAAGCATGTGAAACGTGCTTTTGGTCTCTTACAACTGCATGATATTTGGCGTCTGCAACATCCTACTGACAGGGATTATAGCTTTTTCTCCTCCCCGCACGGGACCTACAGTCGAATTGACCATATCCTGGTACCGCATAGCGCTCTGCCCTGGGCGAGCTCCTCCTCCATTGGGAACATATTGTGGTCGGATCATGCTCCAGTGTTTTGCTCCTTACATCTGCCCTCCCTGACCCGGTCCTCCTGGTCCTGGAAACTGAACGAGTCTCTATTGTTAGATCCCCTTTGTTTGTCTGACCACAACTGTTTCCTCGTTTTTGGCCGATCACAGTACTGACTCCACCGCTCCTTTTTATCAATGGGAGGCTCTTAAAATGTGTTCTGCGCGGTGTCCTCATCAAACACGGCTCCAGATTAAAACGGGGTAGGGCCCTCGCCCTGCAGAAAGCCCTCCACCTAGTCTCGCTAGAACTCTCCCATAAGCGCTCGCTTTCCCCAACGGTCCTCAGGGAACTGCAGCTTGCTAGGCTAGAGGTCAAGCGCCTCTTGGAGGAGTCTTGGGGTCGCTGGCTAAGGTGGGTCGCAGCAAGTTTTATGAGTTTGGCAATAAAAGCGGTCGCATGCTAGCCAGGGCGCTGCGCTCCAAAATAGCCCAGACTCATGTCCCAACCATACGCTCCCTTACTGGTACTGTAGTACACACCACCCCTGACATTGCTTCCTCCTTTCTTGACTTCTTCTCGAACCTATACAACCTCCCTCACCCGCCCGACCCTCCCCCTCCCCAGTCCTCACCTTTCCCGTCCCTATCCCCGGAGGAGATGGAGTCTCTCGAGGCCCCCTTCACTCTGGAAGAGTTGGCCGCAGTAGTACGTGACCTCCCGGGCGGGAAGAGTCCTGGCCCGGAGGGCTTCACGGCCATATTCTTTAAGACCCTTCTTGACACCCTCTCCCCTCTTATGCTCCGAGCTTTTAACTCCATTTCCCCTTCGCACCCTATTCCCCCCACTTCTTTGTTAGCACATATAGTGGTTATCCCCAAACCCGGGAAGGACCCCCAGGCCTGTGGCAGTTACCGCCCCATTTCCTTACTGAACGTGGACCTGAAGATCTATGCTAAATTACTGGCGGTTCGCCTGAATTCCATCCTCCCCTCCCTAATCCATCTTGACCAGGTTGGTTTTGTGCCGGGGAGGGAAGCCAGGGACAACACGATCAAGACTATCGACCTGATCCACTATGCTCAGTCTTCTAAACTGCCTGCGATGACACTCTCCCTTGATGCCGAGAAGGCTTTTGATAGTGTTTCCTGGTCCTCCCTCACACAAACCCTACGTCACACTGGCCTTGGCCCTGTTTTCACCTCCAAAGTACTGGCCCTTTATAGTTGCCCTGCGGCCCGCCTGAAGATTAATGGCTCTCTGACTCCTTTCCCATACGCAACGGCACTCGTCAGGGTTGTCCTCTCTCCCCCCTGCTGTATGTCTTGGTGAAGGAACATCTTCTCGCCGGCATCAGAGCTGACCCCAATATACGGGGAATTTCGATCGAAGACCGGGAATATAAGTGTTCGGCCTTTGCCGATGACCTCCTGGTCTCTCTCTCGAACCCTGTCACCTCCTTACCTAATCTCATGTCTCGTATTCAAGACTTTGGCGCCTGTTCTAACTTCAAAATGAATCTCTCCAAATCAGAGGCCCTTAATGTGTCGTTACCAGGACATGCAGCAGACTCTCTCCGATCTGCTTTTCCATTTGCTTGGCCCTCCAGAGGTATCACATACCTGGGTATGAAATTGCCCTCTGACCTGTCCCTTCTGTTCTCCCTTAACTTTTCCCCTCTTCTCACACAATTCAAATTGGACTTAACCGCCTGGGATAGACAGGAATTTTCCTGGTTTGGAAGAATTAGCATTTTAAAAATGAACCTCTTACCCAGGTTGTTATATCTGCTACAAACTGTACCCATTCATCTCCCCTCCTCCTAATGGCGTGCTCTCCAGCGCTGCTTCGATTTGTTCGTCTGGTCATCGGCTAGACCCCGCTTGAACCGTCTCCTCCTTTCCAGGTCTAAACTGTCTGGTGGAGCGGGCCTGCCGGACTGCCGTTTATATTTCTTAGCTTGTGTGCATGCTTGGGTCATTGACTGGTCGCACAACACTGAATCCAAGCAATGGGTCTGCCTGGCCCAAGGCCTGTGTCCCAAGGCCTTATCCACCCTCCCCTGGACCTGGTCCCCAGCTCATCTGACTGCCTTTCCTACATCCTATTCCACTTGTCACACCCTGGCCTCCCTACACTCTGTACGTGGGAACAGCAGTTTGATTGACCGCAAGGGCCCCCTCCTCCCCGTAACTGACCACCCTGACTTCCCACCTGGAGCCTCCGCTGCCGGCCCCTTCTTTGGGACTACCCGGTCTTTTGTTGTCCCAGCGTTCGCACGCTGTGCCTGCTTACTGCACAGGTTGGAAAGCTGAATTGGGAGTGACGTTCTCCCCTGAAGCCTGGGCCAAATGCTTCTTTTTGACCCATAAAGCAGTGGTGGCCACCAAAGCCCAAGAAACTTGCTACAAAATTCTCAGTCGCTGGTACCGTGTCCCAACGATGCTTCACCGCTGGTATCCCTCGGTCCCCAGCGTTTGCTGGAGATGCGGCGTGGCAGAGGGTACTATGACGCATGTCTGGTGGAGCTGCCCTAAACTCACTACATTCTGGCAATCGGTCCTCCGGGTTGTTCGGGAGGTCACCGGGATTAGTGTCCCCCACTCCCCTGCAGCAGCCCTACTCTTTGTTTCCCATGGCGCAGGCTAAGTACAAGAAGTCTCTGGCAATGCATCTCTGGCTGCGAAGGCAGTGATACCCCGAAGATGGGGGTCTGTTGACCCCCCTACGTTGGACGAATGGTTGGCGGAAGTAGCCAACTCACGTCAGATGGAGGAGATGATGTCGGTTCCTCCTGATGATGCCGTGCGTGTTGAGACCACTTGGCTCCCATGGGTGCAGTTTTGCTCCTCCCAGAGATGCAGGTCCCTGTGATCTCCCTCTGTCACTGAGTTTCCTTATTAATTATATCTACTACATCTGTGATGTGTTGTGGCCCCCGCTGGTTTCCGGCTCCTTACTACCCCCCTCCCCCCTTTTTCCTTCTTTCTTTCTCCTTTTCTTGTCACTCCTTGTTTGTGTGCCCCTCTTCCACTGCTCAGGACCTGACTCTTCTACCTCTTCCTCCTTCCCTGACCCTCTCCCCCTTCCTGATATTACATGTTTTCTCCGCAAACCAGTTTGCACCTGTTCGCTGTTTCTCTCTTTTCTACTTCCATTGGAGCACTTGTTGTTGGTATCAGAATCCACATTAGGACTCGTACTCGTCCTATCTGGGAAACCCTGGCCCTTGTGCCTAGGGTGCTATTTGTTGCTCCTGGATGATTGCTTGTTACACTACTTATTGTGGAACCTTCTAGCTGTTGCTTCTTTTTGCTATATGACATGTAATACAATTGAGCATTATTGCACTGCTGTCCATTGGGCCTCCCCTGGCCGCCGGACTCTTTTTTTCTTCCATGTTCTGCTTATTCTGTTTACTTACTGATTGTACTGCCACTTTTACTACTTTCAATAAAACCCTTTTTGAATTTGAAAAAAAAAATAAAAAAAATAAATAAAAAATAAAATAAAAAAAACACTCTTTAAAGGTTTGCTATAATTAAAAAATGGTTTTAGATCTCATTCACTCCTGATCGATGCGACTAGGGATGAGCAAATCGAATCTGACGAATCTGAATTCGTTACAAATTTCAGGAAAAATTAGCTTCGGACTGAATCCGAATATCGCTGCGATTCGATCGCACAAATCGCTTCATTAAACTCCATTTAGTGAGGTCCAGGCTCCAGGGCATCTAAGATGGCAGCTCCACATATCAGGACATGGGACAAGGAACGATAGGAATGCGGGAACAAGGGTAGGTGGGATGACCCTGAATCACATGCAGCCTATCAGCAGCCAGCCTGTGTGATGTCACAGCCCTATATAAATCGGCAGCCATCTTGCGGCCAGTCACATCAGCGTTCTATTTTAGAGAGAGAAGGACAGAGAGCAGTGTGTGTTGCACAGAAAAGCATTTTTACAGCAGCGATTCACCTCAAGCCCAAATCCAGCCTAGAAGCACTGATAGGGAAGATAGAGAGATTGAGAGAGAGAAAGTGCAAATTTGGGGTGTACTACACAGCAACTGTGCAACACAGGGAAACTAAAAGGACAATATGGACAAACTGTGGAAACCTCCCCTCCCCGCGGTGGGCATAATTGGTGAAATAACAGCAAATGTGGAATGAAAGGGACCTGCACCCTCCAAGGGTCCCATATGTACAGCTGTATGAGATGCCAGTAATTAGCAGAGTGGGAGCACTCCCAGATCCCATGATAGATGTTAGTGAGCGTGACTTTACATTTAGGACAATAAGTGATCCTGCCCGAGAAAGGAGAGGGCAGGATGTTAAAACCATATAAAACTGCGTGAGCTACTTTGAAATAAGTCTCCCTCCATCTCTCATTGATAAAAATGTTTCCATACAGCGTCCCACCCTCTTAAAACTACGTCAGTAATATCAGTGTCCCCGGTCCACCTTTCCAACTTACGGACCATGTTTCGGAAAACTGTTACGGAAGGCTGCATATAAACTCAGAGATGGACCGTCTCTGGGGTTCACTACCGATAATGTCATCTAAGACATCGGTCGGGGCTTCCTTTGACAGATCTTGCAGTCTGGAGGAGCAAAAAGGCATGGACCCGAGTGTGGGACAGGGAAAGGTGAAACGTACGAAGCATCTCACCTGTTGTGAGCCACCTATGGTCATCACTATGAATCAGTCACCCCACCGTCTGAGCCCCTTTAGAACGCCACAAGAGCAACCACGGGGAAGACATACCCTGTGGGGATTCTGGATCATCATGCAAGGGCATCCATTTGGACAGAAGAAACGGGAGGCCAACTTTGGTATCTCGCAGTAGCGCTGAACCCTTAATCCCTGTTGGGAATTTAGCGTAAGAAGTGTGAAGGAGTGCTGGCAAATACCATGGGCTAGCAAGTGCAGCCTCCACCGCGAGATTGGAAAAGTTATTGAAGGCATGCAGCCAATCAAGCTCAGGGCGAAACAAGCAAGCCTGGTGCGGAAATCAGAGTCGATCGGCATCTAAGCGGTCCACTTCCAGAAAGAACTTCAATTGGGTCATCAGCAGTGGCAAAGCACGAGTTTCTGCAGGGCTATGCACGGGCACTTTCCCTGCCATAGGAAGCGCTGAAAGGCAGTGTTGAGGTGTCTAACATCGGTATGCTTAAGTGGGAGCGGAAACGTTTGTAGGGGATACAATAAGCAAGGGAAGCTAATCATTTTAACGACATGGCATCTACCCAAGGAGGACAGAGGCAAGGTCTCCCAGCGATTTAATTCCCAAATACGTTATATATAAAGGGGCCACAGTTACGGCTAATGCGTTCGAATCAGTAAGCCCCCCGGGAGGAGTCGCACCTAAAGGCAATAGCATACTCTTGGAAGCATTAACTCTGTAGCCAGGAAAACTCCCCACATAGGAAAGAAAATTAAGAATTTTAGGGACTGCCTCTCTGGGATCGTTAAGGTAGAGAAGTACATAGTCAGCAAACATGGACAATTTGATCTCCTGGGTGCCCACTTCTATACCCCTGTAGATGTCAGATGATATCAAATAGCGGGCCAGAGGCTCAATAGCCAAATCAAACAACAAAGGCGACAAGGGGCATCCCTGGCATGTGCCTTTAGCTAACGTGAGGGGGGGGGGTGCACAAAATACCCAGCATATGCACCTTGGCCGTAAGACCATTATAGAGGCCATCTATAAAAGGAGCTAAAGCACCCTACAATCTCAAACTTGGACAGGACCAGTCCCAACATACATTAACAAAAGCTTTCTCAGCATCTAAGGTGAGTAACGCAGGCTGGGTTGATGCCTGGGACTGGCCCTGAACACTATCCATTACCGCCAGTACCTTCCTAATGCTCGTGTCTGCCAAGCTCACCAATCTCCCCTGGTGGTCTCCAACAAGGTAGGACAAAAATTTGGCCAAACGATCCACCAGGATCTTCGATAGTAATTTCACATCTTGGTTGATCAGGGAGATGGTGCGGTAGCAATCCGGCCCTAAAGGGTCCTTTCCTGGCTTTGGTAGCACCTTATTGTAAGCTAGTTTCGCAGTTAGCAAGAGTACGCCCGTGCGTGATATGTCGCTAAAGTATGCCGTTAAGGGGTGTACCACCTGATCCACTAGGGGCTTGTAAAACTCACCAGGGTAGCCATCTTGCCCCGACGCTTTCCCATTTGCCAGGGCGCGGATACCAGTGGCTACCTACTCCATTGTAACATCAGCATTGAGATCCTGACGTTGATCATCAGATCAGGATGGTAGGGTCAGACCCTCCAGAAATAGAGCTCCCTCATCAGTTGGAGCGGGTGGAGAAGAATACAGAGCAGCGTAGTAGGAGGCCAAGACATTGTTAATAGAGCGAGGTTCATGTGTGATGTGCCCCATCAAGTCATGCAGCGCCAGAACATGCGCAGGCGTGTAGGATCCTTTCGCTATACGTGCAAGTAAGAGTCCCGCCTTATTGCCCTGCCTAAAAAAAAATCTGCCTCAAAGTGAGATCTGTAGATCCTCTCTTTCCTATGTAACCAGAGTTCATATGTGGATTTTGCTTCCTGCCATTGGAGTTTATGGTGGGTGGTGGAGGACTCTAGGAAGCGGGAGTAAGCTTCCTCCAAGGCTGCACTTGTCGTTGCATGGCCCTCAAGGGTTTTCCGTTCAATCACATTACTATAAGATTTAATGATCTTACCCCGAAGCACTACTTTTGCAGTTTCTCAATAAAAGGGGGTGGGGGGGGGGGTGGGGGAACTGTCTACATGAGATGCGTTGTCCGTCTGGAATTCCAGCCACCATCCCTTGAGAAGACTCAGAATGGATTCATCTTTTGTCAGATAAGACTGAAACCGCCACAAGAAATCAGAACCCTTAGGGCATGATGGCAGGCACTCCAGAAACACCTGTGCATGGTCCAAAATGACCATGTCCTGTATGTCTACCGCCCCCAAGCGGAAGCACAGTAAGGGACTAACCAGGAAATGATCAATGTGAGACCAGGAACCGTGTACGTGTGAGTAGTGCGTGTACTCACGACAGTCTTGGTGTAGATGTCGCTAAGAATCTAGCAGTCCCGTGTGCATCAAGAAAGAGGGGAGAACTCTGTCACTCTGACGTGGGGTGGCGGATGTAGGGACTGAACGTCTCAGTCCAATAGCAGGTCGACCACCGTATTCTAGTTCCCTCCCTGTGCGGTCAGCAGTCTGCTAGAACCATTAACTGTATCTGCTAGGGATTTAAAGAAGTTAGAGTTATCACCATTAGGAGCATAAACATTGTAGACATATGATACGTAGTGCCATTATGTACTAGTTGTAAATAGAAGCACCCTTCACTATCACTCTTATGTGAAAGGATGTGGTGTGCAAAATACTTATAAAATCAACATTATAACTCCAGATTTGCCTTCCACCGGTGGGCTGCCAACACCTTGCCCACCCATAACTTCTGCATCCTATGAAAATCCTGCTCCAGTAAACAAGTTTCCAGGAGAAGGATTATATCTGGACGCAGGCGTTTCAGAAAACGCTGAATTTTCATACACTTAAGGGGAGCGCAGTCCCTTAACATTCCACGTCACTATCTTAGGGTGGGTTCACACTACATTTTCTCCCATACGGGAGCGCATACGGCAGGGGGGAGCTAAAACCTCGCGCTCCCGTATGTCATTCATTTCAATGAGCCGGCTGGAGTGAAACATTCGGTCCGGTCGGCTCATTTTTTCGCCGTATGCGCTTTTCCCCCGGACCTAAAACTGGTCAACCACGGTTTGAGGTCCAGTCGTAAAAGCGCATATGGCGCAAAAATGAGCCGACTGAACGTTTCACTCCGGCTGGCTCATTGAAATGAATGACATACGGGAGCGCATACGAAGGCATACGGGAGCGCAAGGTTTTAGCTCCCCCCTGCCGTATGCGCTCCCGTATGGGAGAAAACGTAGTGTGAACCCAGCCTTACACATGGCAGATGGATAACCCCCTGGGGGCAAGGAAAAGGGGCAGAAAACTAGACCAGACAATGGATAGAGAAAAAACAGAGAGGGGAGCAGAGTGGACACGTGGATAATATGGAGAAGGAGGAGAGGAGGGGATAGTATATGAATCAGTCAATTCCTAGGAAGCAAAAACAGAAGCGGAGGGGGAACCCAGACATGGAAACAAACAAAAGGGGGTGGGGGGGGGGGGGGGGAACTGTCTACATGAGATGCGTTGTCCGTCTGGAATTCCAGCCACCATCCCTTGAGAAGACTCAGAATGGATTCATCTTTCGTCAGATAAGACGGAAACCGCCACAAGAAATCAGAACCCTTAGGGCATGATGGCAGGCACTCCAGAAACACCTGTGCATGGTCCAAAATGACCATGTCCTGTATGTCTACCGCCCCCAAGCGGAAGCACAGTAAGGGACTAACCAGGAAATGATCAATGTGAGACCAGGAACGGTGTACGTGTGAGTAGTGCGTGTACTCACGACAGTCTTGGTGTAGATGTCGCTAAGAATCTAGCAGTCCCGTGTGCATCAAGAAAGAGGGGAGAACTCTGTCACTCTGACGTGGGGTGGCGGATGTAGGGACTGAACGTCTCAGTCCAATAGCAGGTCGACCACCGTATTCTAGTTCCCTCCCAGTGCGGTCAGCAGTCTGCTAGAACCATTAACTGTATCTGCTAGGGATTTAAAGAAGTTAGAGTTATCACCATTAGGAGCATAAACATTGTAGACATTTGATACGTAGTGCCATTATGTACTAGTTGTAAATAGAAGCACCCTTCACTATCACTCTTATGTGAAAGGATGTGGTGTGCAAAATACTTATAAAATCAACATTATAACTCCAGATTTGCCTTCCACCGCTGGGCTGCCAACACCTTGCCCACCCATAACTTCTGCATCCTATGAAAATCCTGCTCCAGTAAACAAGTTCCGGACCTAAAACTGGTCAACCACGGTTTGAGGTCCAGTCGTAAAAGCGCATATGGCGCAAAAATGAGCCGACCGAACGTTTCACTCCGGCTGGCTCATTGAAATGAATGACATACGGGAGCGCATACGAAGGCATACGGGAGCGCGAGGTTTTAGCTCCCCCCTGCCGTATGCGCTCCCGTATGGGAGAAAACGTAGTGTGAACCCAGCCTTACACATGGCAGATGGATAACCCCCTGGGGGCAAGGAAAAGGGGCAGAAAACTAGACCAGACAATGGATAGAGAAAAAACAGAGAGGGGAGCAGAGTGGACACGTGGATAACATGGAGAAGGAGGAGAGGAGGGGATATTATATGAATCAGTCAATTCCTAGGAAGCAAAAACAGAAGCGGAGGGGGAACCCAGACATGGAAACAAACAAAGTCAACCAGAAGGAGAACAATAACATCAACACAAAAACCCCTGGACAAACCAATCCCCAGAATAGAATAAGGATGGTTTTCAAATGGGTAAGCGACTTCACATTTTTCAGGCATGTGGGCAGGCAGGATTCCCACCCTGGACCCCACACATTGTCAACTCAACTAGGCTCGGACTCATTGTAGGAACATACAGATAAAGAGTGTCCTCTGGGGGAAACATACTATAGAAATAACCGGACAAGTGAAGGCAGAGACAGGAGGGAGAACCCTTCGACAACCCCGAGGTAACTGATTGTAGGGGAAGTGCATCCAACCTCTCCCCCGAGCAGCAAGCTGGTCAAAACTGGGCCAACAATATGAAGGGACAATAGGGGAGTGGTGAAATATAGTTACTGGTTCATAACATCAAAAGACATCATACATATATCATATAACATCAAATGGCTGCAACCCATTAAAGGGGTAGTCCAGTGGTGAAAAACTTATCCCCTATCCTAAGGATAGGGGATAAGTTTGAGATCGCGGGGGGTCCAACCGCTGGGGCCCCCTGCGATCTCTCTGTACGGGGCCCCGGCTCTCCAGCCAGATAGCGGGTGTCGACCCCCGCACGAAGCGGCGGCCGACACACCCCCTCAATAAATCTCTAAGGCAGAGCCGGAGATTGCCGAAGGCAGCACTTCGGCTCTGCCATAGAGTTGTATTGAGGGGGCGTGTCGGCCGCCGCTTCGTGCGGAGGTCGACACGCCCCCTTCCCGTGGGCTGTCGGGGCTCCGTACAGGAGATCGCGGGGGGCCCCAGCAGTCGGACCCCCCGCGATCTGCAACTTATCCCCTATGCTTAGGATAGAGGATAAGTTGTTAACCACTGAGTCACCACTGGACTACTCCTTTAAGGCACAATATAAAATGATCCCCAGGGACTGTAAGAAAATCAGCAATGAGGGCCTACATCAACTCAAAACACCTTAGAGCGGCTTATCCCCCATGCTATGAATAGTGATGAGCGGCAGTGCCCATATTCTAATTCGCAATATTTCATGAATATATAGACGAATATTCGTTCTATATTCGGTACATTCGCATATGCAAATTTTCGCATATGTGAATATTTGCATAACTGCGTATTTGAGGAAGACACCAGCGAGGGGGTGGGCAACTTTACTATTGGTTGCTAGGGATGTAGTTGATAACCTCTGCCAAGTGTCTTTGCATCATTCTAATTAGCCCACAAGTGAAAAGGAGTATGCAAATATTCACATATTCGCATGCGAATATGCGGGAAAAAATGAATATTCGCAATTTCGAATATATAGCGAATATATTCGCAAATTTGCGATCTTCGCTATAAAAAGTCGAAATGCGAATATTCGCGCCCAACACTAGCCATGAAGACAGAAGTAGACAGGTACAGATTTGATACTCAGTCTGGAGATGAGAAACTGCTGCTTCTACTCCTGCTATGCCTCCCTGCTGATTTGCGGCGCTTCCTGTAGTCAAAGAGAGATCTTGTGCGTCTGTTCCTGCGTCTAGCGGAGTGACGAGATGGGTCTCCCCGGTCTCTGGGAGATGGGGAGTGATGAGATTGAGAACAGGCAAGACGGGCAGGTTCCATCAAAAGCTCCTGTGGGCCGGTCTCCGCTGCTGCCGGAGTTTGGAAGGAGGAAAATGAGCCATCAGATCGCAACACTTTCAAAGTGGCTGGAAACTGAAGTTGAAAGCATCATTTAGCTTTGAACAATTCGGAGCAGATTTTACCATAGGCCCTACGATGCTTGGCGACATCTGCAGAAAAGTCTTCAAAACGCAATATCTTCTTGTTGCGGAAAGTAAGCGGGGACGGGTGCTTCCTGTAGGCCCTCAGAAGCTCCACCTTATCATTATAGTCCTGCAATTTGAATACGATTTGCCGAGGGCAGAAGTCTTCAACCTGCCGATGATTGAGGCCAGCCTATTCGAACTCTCTACACTGTGCATTTGTGTGTAAGTCCTAGAGCCTTGGGTAAATCACTCTCGCAAAAGTCCAGCAGGTCAGAAGGAAGAAGATATTCACTAACCCCCACTATACGTAAATTGTTACGGCGTGATCTGTTGTCTAGGTCTTCCAGTTTCTCACTGATATAGCAGAGGTCTGTTTCAGTTTGGCGAAGTCTGTTAGCAAGACCACTAACTATGCGCTGTTCCACCTCCTCCAGGTGCCCCAATTGAGCACCCAAATCTGCTTGCAGTTGTGTTAACGTTGAGCACATGGTGCTTTCAAGGGTTAAATGTATAGTAGGGGGAATAAACTCTACCAGGGCTGCCGCCAGGGTTTGAAGATCCATGGGGGAAGCAAAAGAGACATCCGAGGTACTCACCAAGGAATGGAGCTGCAGGGGTACAAGTGGCGCAGGGGTACAAGTGAATAACGGCTGACTACTTACAACATCCATGGCAACAGGTTGGGGCTGCACGCCCTTAGGGGTCATGGAGTTAGAAGCTGGAGCTGGTATAGGTGCAGGCACAGAGCTGGTTGCCACTGCTGGGGAGCCCACATGTTGGGACCCTTTAGTTAGGTAACAGTCCATAAGAACTGGGTCAGGAGGTGCAGATAGCAATCACTGGCAGAGAAGGTACAAAATGAAGTCTTTCTGGGTCTGTGAAAAGATGCTTAAGCTTGTAGTGTCCTTTACTGAGACAGTGGGGGAGGTGAATGCAGGGGAGCCACGTGACCCTGCCCTGTAGAGAAAATGCCCGTTCCTCTATGTAGCGTGGCTGGAGCAGAGTATAGCCGAAAGGCCCCTGTCACAATCCCTGTCATTTACCTGGTGAAGCGAGCGGGCATGCTGAAACAGCCTCAGCTGCGTTGTTCAGGCCGGGGGAAGATGGCAGCCTCTTCAGGGAGGCAGCACGCGACCACTGAAACCCTGCTGCTGCCACCGGCTGAGAGGAGATTCTGACCCACTGCACTCCCTGCTAGATGCCTATCTGTGCCATCGTACATCCTCTCGCAGGTCTGACTCCGGGGGGGGGGGGGGGGGGGGTTGGACAGGGGAGAGGGGAGATTATGGTCTCACCTTCCTCTGCCATGGCTGCTGGGGAGGGGTGGCAGGAGTAGTACCAGCTCCATCCGCCTGAGTTTACAGTTGCTGATTAGTAGCTTTCTTCACTTGCATAGAGAAGCAACTCATCAGCAGTAGGTAGACCTTGTCATGACCCGGCCAACACACCTTGAAGATCTGTTAGACTTCTGGGCAGCCAAACTTGAATTGTGGCAGCAACTAGCAGAGTTTGCCCTGGAAAAGCTGTCCTGCCCGGCCAGTAGTGTGCCATCAGTGCGGGTGTTAAGTGCGGTGTGGGCCATAGTAACCCCAAGGATAACTCGTCTGTCCATGAAAAATGTGGAGAGACTGACCTTTGTGAAGATGAATCAGGCATGGCTCAGCCAGGATTTCCACCCACCAACACCTGATGCATCAGAGTAGATTGACCATGGTACAAAACCAACACTGCACAAATATAGATAGTGCAAAACCTATTTAAGGTGCTGCTCCCAGTTACAGAAATTTCTCCGCATCAGACCACAAGTGAGTATTGAGGATATACATTAGCTAAAACTTAACATTTCTTAGATATAAAAATAAATAAATTGGGGTCCATATATTTTATACTAAGAAAAGGAAAGGTGTGCAAAAAAATCACCATGTGCCACCTACACCACCAAGTATTAATGTGATGCAAAGACCTCTAAAAGGTGGAAGGGAACAACGTATGGTCCATTGTAACCGGTGGGGTAAAAACTTCCCCTGTAAGGCCCTACTCTCGCAATATTAATTCCCTTCTTGGCAAGTGTTACTCACCGTAAAAAGGGCAGCCCCAAACAGGAACCACTCCCTATTTCACCCTACAAACACTGCCATTTCCCAGGGTTTTTAGGTGGAAATAGGGAGAGGTTCTTCTGTGGGGCTGCCCTTTTTAGGGCGAGTAACACTTTCTAAGAAGGGAATTAATAATGCAAGAGTAGGGCCTTACAGGGGAAGTTTTTGCCCCCACCGGTTACAATGAAAGAATACGTTGTTCCCTTCCACCTTTTAGAGGTCTTCGCATCACATTAATACTTGGTGGTGTAGGTGGCACACACTTTTTTTGCACACCTTTCGTTTAGTCCGATTTCCCAAAAATTTTTGGGTACATATAATTTATCTTCAGAATATTATTAAAAGTTAAGTTTTACATAATGTATATCCTCAATACTTAATTGTGCACACTAACACTTTTACAAGAGAGACCGTTTTCTTCTGCCTACCTGCCTCAGCTTCTATTCTGATCCCGACGCCCGCCTCATGCCACCAAGTTCTCTTTATTTGACCCTCCTTAGTTACCGGGTACTGGTATTGCCACCCATTGCCCCACTGTCACCAGGTCACTTTCAGGACTCCTGATGCTGCTGATGCCACCTCCAGGCTGTCTCATTCTGCCACCATATGTTCTCCTCATGCTGATGCCAGCTCAATGCTGTTTCATTCTGCCACCATATATTCTCCTCGTGCTGATGCCAGCTCCAGGCTGTGTCATTCTGCCACCATATATTTTCCTCATGCTGATGCCAGCTCTAGGCTGTGTCATTCAGCCACTATATGGTCTTCTCCGGGCTGTGTCACTGTACCGCCATGTGTCTCTTCATGCTGCTGGCACATTAAATAAAACTTTTTAGGTTCATCTATTGGAAATCTTCAATTTAAATGTAAAAAAATATCTTTAATCTTTTCAATTGTGAGGCCCTATGGTCTCGTCAGGCTGTTGCCACCTCCAGGCTGGGTCATTCAGCCACGTTATGGTCTCCTCATACTGATGCCACCTCCAGGCTCTGTCATTGTGCCACTCTGTGACAGTGATTCTAATAGCGTCGCCTCTAATCTGCATGTAATACTGAATAACAATATTTCACTAACCCAGCACACTCCCTATGCGTGTTACAGCAAGGCAAAGTGTTCTACACCCCTATTGAGGATCTCTGTAGGCTAGAAATAGCCATTTTTATTAGCGATTAGCCGCGACTAAATTCAGACCGAAACATATTTTCTTCGAAAATTCAGCAAATCGGCCAAATGAATTTTTTTTTAAAAATTCACTCATCTCTAGCTGCTATGTTTGATAGCTGGAATCCAGGGAAGTTTGAGGCAGCAGTGGCCCACTTCCTAGCTTTAAATCAAATCCAACCTTCTCACTATATATATTATGTCTATGTAGCAAAAAGGTCAGATCTGGAGGCCCTTTACTGTAGCTTGTGTGTCCCTGTTTGTCGGCTTGTTTTTTCTTCAATCTATATTCATTGTTATTTCCCAGTTCAATGCTTTTTGGACTTGCTTGCTTCCATACCTTAGTGTTTGATATTACAATGCATATTTACTCTGTATTATGCCAAAGTCAGATAGTGACTCTGGTCGGCTCTTTTTTGCACCGTATCCGGTTTTGCTGCCGGACTGAAAACTGGTCTGCTGCAGTTTTTAGTTGGAGGTGACTCAATAGAAAGAAAAAAAAATAATGTTTTTAACTCGGAGTTTGCCTCATTGTCTTAACCCCTTAACGACAGTGGACGTAAATGTACGTCATGATGCAGTGGTACTAAAAAACGCACCATGACGTACATTTACGCTCCGTGATGACGGCGAGCACCTTACCAGCACACGCAACAAGCAGCCAGGGAACCACCGGTAATGGCGGACATCAGCGATCGCACTGATGTCCACCATTAGCCCCTCAGATGCCGTGATCAATATAGATCACAGCATCTGCGGCAGTTAAAATGGATGATCTGGTCACCTGCAGCGCTGCCGTGGGGATCAGATCATCCAGCATGGCAGCCGGAGGTTCCCTCACCTGCCTCCACCAGTCTCCAGAGGTCTCCAGAGGTCTGCTGCTCTGGTCTGAGATTGAGCAGACCAGGGCAGAAGATGACCGATAACACTGATCAGTGCTATGTCCTACGCATAGCACTGAACAGTATTAGCAATCAACTGATTGCTATGAACTGACATAAAATTTACATAAAAAGTGTAAAATAAAATTTTAAAAATCCCCTCCCCCCAATAAAAATGTAAATCGTCCTTTTTTCCCCCATTTTACCCCCAAAAGGTGTAAATTTTTTTTAAAGTTAAACATATTTGGTATTGCCACGTGCGTTAATGTCTGAACTATCAAAATCTAATGATAATTATACCGTAAGGCGAATGGCGTAAAATTGCTGCTTTTTCATCACATTTTATAAAAAAAAAAAAAAAAAAAAGTGATTAAAAAAAAGTCAAATATAGGCAAAAGTGGTACCAATAAAAAAGTAAAGATCACGGCGCAAAAAAATTAGCCCTCATATACCACCCCAGAAAAATGAGAAAGTTATAGGTGGTCGAAATAGGGCAAATTTAAACTTACTAAGTTTGTTAAAATAGTTTGAGATTTTTTTTTAAAGCGGTAACATAATAGAAAAGCATATATTATGGTATTTTTATTATATTGATCCACAGAATTAAGAAAAAAGAAAACATGTCATTTTTACCGTAAAAGTATACAGTGTGAAAACGAAACCTTCCAAAATTTCAGAAAATTGCGGTTTCCTTTAGCATTTCCCCACATTTTTTTTTGCGCCATATTTTTTATGGTAAAATGAGTGATGTCATTACAAAGCAAAATTGATGTTGCAAAAAACAAGCCCTCATATGGGTCTGTGAATGGAATTCTAAAAGATTTATAAGTTCTAAGGAGGAAAAAACAAAAAAAATGCAAAAAATTTAATTGGCCTGGTCCTTAAAAGGAGTACTCAGCCCCTAGACATCTTGTCCCCTATCCAAGGATAGGGGATAAGATGTCTGATCGCAGGGGTCCCACTGCTGGGGACCCCCGCAATCTCTCCTGCAGCCCCCCCGAGTCATCAGCTCTCCAGAGCTATGTTTGCTCCGTGACTAACGATACGGGGACCGGAGGTTTGTGACATCATGGCTCCACCCCCTCATGTCACTTCCCACCCCCTTAATGCAAGTCTATGGGAGGGGCGTGACTTGCCACACCCCCTCCCATAGACTTGCATTAAGGGGACGGGACATCACGAGGGGCGGAGCCATGACGTAGCGAACCGCCGGCCCCTGTCATCAGCCACGGAGCAAACGTGGCTCCGGAGAGCTGATGACTCTGGGGGCTGCAGAAGAGGTCGCGGGGATCCCCAGCAGCGGGACCCCTGTGATCAGACATCTTATCCCCTATCCTTGGATAGGGGATAAGATGTCTAGGGGTGGAGTACCCCTTTAAGGTGAAAATAGGCCTGGTCCTTAAGGGGTTAATGCCACAATTTCCAGGAAAACTGTAGGAACATACTGGTCCACAAATAGCTCTTTTTAGAGACTGCTTGAGTTATGTAACTGATTAACTTCACACGAGGAGTAGCGAGCTTTACATATAAAACATTTCTAAGGCTGCATTCACATAACGTTTCTTACATACGGGGACCGGATCCAGCTGGGTGATGGGGAAAAATGGGCGCTCCCAGACCCATCTCATTCATTTGAAGGAGTCGACTGGAGTCAGATAGTGACTCCAGTTGGCTCATTTTTGTCCCATATCCGGTTTTGTGACCAGGCTTAAAACCGTAGTATACCGCAGTTTAAGCCTGGTCACTCCGGTCGGCTCATTCAAATGAATGAATGGTTTTATCTCCCAGCCGGATCAGGTCCCCATATGTAGAAAACATGTGAATGCAACCTAACATGCTGTTAAACTAGTAAACACACTAGTAAACATAGCTCCATATTAAGGATCCAAATCTTAGTCACTGCTGGCGTATAAGACTTGATCCATCTTTAAAACATGTTTGGGATCTGGAACGGTGTCTGTCATTTGACTGGACAAGAAAATACTAGGTGCTGTATTTTTTGAACAGTATTTTGGACCAAATATGCAATAGAGGCCCCCCAATGGAGCTCCCGACACAGATGTGAACCCAGCCTCAATCTGTATTTCCATATCAAGTGGAGAGACTTTTGGACCTTCTATGATTTAGTCCACAGGTAGAGTTACAGCTTGCTCTTAAACTTTTTCTTGTCGATAGAACCATGATCCACAGTCTGCTGATATTGTAATGACAACTATGTTTTTTATGGGTTAGAAAAGAGTGGCTGTGGTGGAAAGGGGTGAAAAGGGGGTGTCTTACCATGCAATGGGTGCCAGAATTACAAATCATTAAAGGGGGTACTCCAGTCGAAAACCTTTTTATTTATTTTTTTCAAATCAACTGGTGTCTAAAAGTTAAAACAGATTTGTAAAATAGATAAATTTAAAAATCTTAATCCTTCCAGTAATTATCAGCTGCTGTATGCTCCACAGGAAGTTGTGAAGTTATTTTCTGTCTGACCACAGTGCTCTCTTCTGACACCTCTGTCCATGTCAGGAACTGTCCCGAGTAGGATAGGTTTGCTATGGGGATTTACTTCTGCTCTAGACAGTTCCTGACATGGACAAAGGTGTCAGCAGAGAGCACTGTGGTCAGACAGAAAAGAACTATACAACTTCCTCTCTAGTATACAGTAGCTAATAAGTACTGGAAGGATTAAGATTTTTAAATAGAAGTAATTTACAAATCTGTTTAACTTTTTGGCACCAGTTGATTTAAAAAATGAAAATCATATAAATAAATAGTTTCCCACCGGAGTCAGCATGCCACTACAAAAGAAATCCGAAAGAGACATTTCAGCTCGAAGGCTAGAAAAAATATGTTTTTAAAACATACCAGACTTTTACACAAAGTTTACACAGTTATAAAATTAAAGACACCAACTGATGTTCGCCCGTTATATGAAAAAAAGGTAAAGAATACACAGAAAAGGCATGTCTATGTATAAAAAAATAAAACACACACACAAAAGATAACAGGAAGCCAGTGAAAATAACATAACTAAAACGATACAGCAACCAGCTGCTGCACTGAGCATAAATAAACAGCAAAATGTTGACACACTTGGACACAGCTTATCAATAATGCATGGATGTGTAGAGATAAACTGCCATTATCAACAGCAGCAGATATGACCAGACAATAGAGGGAGCTCAGAACTGTGGGAACTCTTCTCCCATATACAAATTATATGGTTCACATTCACCAAATAGTAAAGGACCGCTGTGTGATCAGAAACTCCTAATGATAGCGTTCAGCTCTTATTTCAGACTTTGTAACATAGATTTTATCTCAAGACAGGAGGCCTTCGCATTATGCAAATCTTCTTTACTGTAACATATAGCAGTGAAACAGTTAACAGAAAAAACATTCAGGAAACAAAAAACTTGTATGTGCACAGATACATCCAAGGGTGCTGTGCAGGTATAGCCAATCAGGTGACACCTCAGGTAATAAAGGTGCCTTACAACAGATGAACTTCCTCTTTCTTTACTGCTCCCTAAAAGATAAGTATACTCTGTATTTCATCCATTGTATTTTATTCTTATGGTGTAGTCAGCAGTATATATATATGTATATATAAATATATATATAGGTTTAGCTTAATTGTTACTTACATATAAGCTCTTACATGTTATCAGGAGAATAAGCCAGTTGGTCATCAGCTGGCAGTTCCCGCCTCCCACTCTCACAGTCTGCAGTCTCTCACAGCCCTGTCAGCAGCGTTACCTCAGCCCTGTCAACGTTCCCTGCTTTCTTAGTATACTCAGCAAGTCCTTTTTAGGACTACTTATTTTCCTTGCTACACATTAATAATTCATATTAATAGTTACTTACAATATCCCTTAATATTTTATATCTACATATTATTAATTTAATTGAAATATAAAGTAATATTTTCCCTTCTGCTATATATATATATATATATATATTTAGTCATACAGTAAAATGTCTTCTGACCAAGCACAAAATTCCTCCTTGTCTGAGGACCACATCCAAAAAATTGTCGACCAGTCAGTAGCTAGGTCAGTCAAGTCAGCCATGAATAGCGCTCTGGTCACTATGCATGAGTCCATGTCTAAATCTATGGCTATGACAGTAGCTCAAATGGTCGCTCAAAAGTCCCACCAGTCTGCCAGTAAGAGACTCTCAAAAAAGAGACATTTGAATACGGACGACCTTCCTCATGATAAAAGTAAAAAACCCTTTTCTAATTTTGAAGGTCAGTCTTATGATGATATTTTGCTTGCTCATAGCAGCCATGATAATGATGCTTATTCAATGCATCCCAGACCCTCTACCCGAGAGGAGCAAATAGATATTCGGGTTAAGAAAACCTCTCAACAACAAAAAATATATAATGAGGTATTAGAATATGATAACAATGATAATGATAATGGAGACGGTGATGACTATTATGATGATGATGATGATAAATCCGATAATTCGGAATATAATGACCCCTCTTTTAATATACAAAATACTGAGGGTGAAAAAATTGATATTAATGACCCTTCTACTTCAGGATCAGACATTCTTGACGAACTAGGTGTCCCTTTCTTTAACCCCTCTCAAATAGTACACCCACGTTCAGGGGAGTGGTCACCTAATACCCAATTAGAACAATCTATTGGTTTTTGACTCAATAAATCCACAGACAACAGGGCCAGAAGTAAACTAAAAGCTGAATGCCCCAGACCGACAATTTCTCTAAATGCGGCCCAAACCCCAGAACTCGACCCTATATTAGTAAGATACCTTCTAAAAACAGGCAAAAACCCCAAGAAAGGGGCGACCGCAGCTTCAAGCTGTGTCAGGACAAAGTGTTAGACCTCTTAGGTCCTGTTGCAAAAATTTTACAAATCTCAGAAGAAGCTTATGTCTCAGGCAAACCCATGGATACCCTCACTGTCAGGGGTTGGGCACAAAGACTTATGTGCCTTTTAGGTAATGCCAACCAGTCCCTCAGTTCAGAAAGAAGGAGGACTGTTTTAATGAAATTAGATCCTCAATTAGCCAATTTGGCCAACACTGAACCCGCTAATCCTACCGAGGGACTCCTCTTTGGAGACCAAAATATAAAAGAAATCTAATAATATGTAGGTTTATTTTCTGGTCTAGATAAGGCGCAATCCTCCATAAAGAAGGTGTTCGGCAATAAGGTTTTCACTAGGGCCGGGAAAGGTAGGGGTCATTTCTCCGGCCGAAACACCCATTAAAGACCCCAATCTAGAGGATCCTTCATACAAGAAAGACCTACTTTCACAGCACCAGTGGCTCAACCCAGCCCCTTCTTCCCTTACCGAGGCCGTCCTTGGAGAGCCAGAGGCCAAAGAGGTTTCCCACGCTCTAGACCAGCAGGTAAGTTCTCTTCCGACATTTTCTTTCCAGCCTCCAGTGGGCGGACGTCTCCTTCATTTTTCCCAAAATTGGGAGAAGGTTTCGTCCGACCACTGGATTCTGAACACTGTGAACGGTTTCTTGATAGAATTTCTTTCCTCCCCTTATCAAGATCATCTGCCTCATCCAATCCAATTCTCAAAAGAGGATTCTGTTCTAGTAGACAAAGAAATAGCAGAATTATGGGCCAAAAATGCAATCTCTCAAGTCCCTTTAAAATCTGCAGGATTCATCAACAACCTCTTCTTAGTAAAGAAGAAGGACAGTGGCCATAGACCAGTGATAAACCTAAGGTCATTGAACAATTTCATCAGGTTTCAACATTTCAAGATGGAAGGCATCCATCTTTTGAGGGACCTCTTATTGCCAGAAGACTGGCTTATAAAGATAGACCTGAAAGATGCATACCTGACAGTCCCTATCCATCCTTTTTCACAACCCTTCCTCCAGTTCATATGGAACAACACAAAATGGCAATTCAATTGCCTCCCATTCGGCCTATCATCAGCTCCATGGTGCTTCACCAAATTGATGAAACCAGTGGTAGCACTTCTACGTGCCAGAGGAGTCCGTCTGATAATTTATCTAGACGATATCCTCATTATGGCAAAATCTCAATCCCTACTTTTAATCCACAGAGATTGGACCATTTCTCTCCTTACAGATTTAGGTTTCCTGATAAATTACAAGAAATCCATCCTTTCTCCCACCAAGGAACTAGAATTAGGATTCCTTGGTTTCCTGGTCAATACACATACAACTCTTTTGAGTCTCCCTTCCAAAAGGATGAAGACTATCAGGAAGGAGATACGATCCTTACTCAACAAGAGTCTCATATCTCTTCGATCAATTCCTCGAATAGTAGGCCTACTATCAGCCTCTATTCAAGCCATATTTCCAGACCCTCTACATTACAGAGCCTTACAACGTCTGAAAATCAGACACTTGAAAGAGAGTATACACTATTCAGACGAAGTTCCACTATCTTTAGAAGCCAGGGAGGAGCTTCTTTGGTGGCTTCATCACATTCAAGAATGGAATGGCAAGACAATCTTTCATTCCAATCCGGACATTATCCCGGAATCAGACGAGAGTCTTCTTGGTTGGGGAGCCCGTCGCGGCCCCAGTTCCACAGGGGGCAAATGGTCCCCTTCAGAATCCCTTCTATGCATCAATTGCTTGGAACTTCTGGCGGGTTTCTTTGCGCTCAGGAGTTTTGCAGGAGATTCCTCGAATTGTTGCATTCTCCTCCGTATGGACAATATTTCAGCTGTACAATACATAAGTCGTCTTGGAGGAACGAAATCAGAGATTCTTGCAAATATTGCAAAAGATTTGTGGCAATTCTGCTTAGACAGAAACATCATATTGAAAGCAGAATATCTGCCTGGATTATCCAATACAGTAGCGGATTGGAATTACAGATATCTCAAGGATTCCAGCGATTGGAAATTAGATTTTTAAATTTTCCAACAGATAAACCTTCTCTGGGGTCCTCTCCATCTAGACTTATTCGCATCCAGACTCAATCACCAACTACCACTGTTCTTCAGTTGGCGTCCAGACCCGGAAGCCCTGGGAGTAGATGCCCTACTCCAGATATGGCCATCAGGAATTCTATACGCTTTTCCCCCCTTTTCTCTCATCCCCAGAGTTCTCCTCCAAGTGTCTTTACAGAAGGCAACCATAGTCTTAATAACCCCATGGTGGACTTCCCAATCTTGGTTCCCTCATGTTCTGGAAATGACCATAGACATACCAAGTATCCTTCCACACCAGCATTATCTACTATCGGATCCTCTGGGGAACCCTCATCCATTAATCTTTTCCAACCAACTTCATCTAGTGGCCTGGTTAATTTCGGGGCAGGCCATCTTACCTCAGAATTTTCGCAGTCAACTAAGAATATCCTCGCAGAGGCTTGGGCTCCAGGCACCAGAGTTGCTTACAGATCAGCCTGGAAGCTTTGGACTGATTGGTGCAATCAACGGGACCTGGATCCCGTTCACGCACCTATTTCCTACATACTAAATTATCAGCCTCCTTTGATTCTGGAAAAGCGTATCGCACTCTGAACGTATATCGTTCAGCTATCTCTTGTTACCATTCTCATATAGACTCTGTTCCTATAGGGAAACATCCTATTGTATGTAGACTTATCAAAGGTATTCATTTTCAACGTCCTCCACAACCTAAATATACTTCTACTTGGGATGTTAACCTTATTCTCGATTTATTTAATTCCTGGGAAGACAATGAATCCTTGTCCCTTAAATTCCTATCTTTCAAATTAGCCACTCTGCTTTGTCTTGTTTCCATAAAAAGAGTTTCTGATGTGAAGGCTCTCGACGTGTCTCGCAGACAATATTCTCCTCAAGGAGTTTTATTTTCTGTGTTCCGACGTACTAAGACTAACCTTCATCAGGTCTTTTATCTGGCCTTTCCTCACAGCAATAAGTTATGTGTGGTTCAATGTCTTAAAACATATGAATCTAAAACTGAACCCCTCAGGAATTCATCTTCTTCTCAACTCTTAATTTCTTATTGTAAGCCGCACCTTCCAGTTTCCTCAGTTACCATAGCCAGATGGATTAGACAATCCATGTCCCTAGCGAATATAGATATTTCACTTTTTGGTGCCCATTCATCTAGAGGTGCAGTTTCAACAAAAATCATATAGTCAGGAGGTTCTCTTTCAGATTTACTAAAAGCTGCAAATTGGTCCTCAGAGTCCACTTTTAAAACGTTTTATTTCAGACCTGAATCTCATATATCGCTATGTATTATTTAATCTGATGTCTTATGATGATGATTAATGCTGTTTAGTAGCTTTAAACTTGCATAATGCGAAGGCCTCCTGTCTTGAGATAAAATTGAAGATTTTCCTACCCTAGGTGACGGAAAATATAGATTTTATGAAAGACAGGAGGCGAGCATTATCCCTCCCTCTTTGTATATGTCTCCCAACCCTCTGATTTTGTATATTCTATCTTTCAGCATATTGATCAGCCAGGAATTTGGTCCCATCTGATATATTTACCCCTTTATTGGGTCTTCGTTTCGTTCTTCTATCAAGTTTTTCTTCTGATGCATCGCTAACTGAAGCTAGCCTACAAAGATCTTCGACAGACTTCCAGATACAGATTTTACCTGGACTTCCTTTCTCGTTTATTCAGCATGATCAGACTACAAGTTTTCAGTTTTACATGACTTTTATTGTAAAGAAAGAGGAAGTTCATCTGTTGTAAGGCACCTTTATTACCTGGGGTGTCACCTGATTGGCTATACCTGCACAGCACCCTTGGATGTATCTGTGCACATACAAGTTTTTTGTTTCCTGAATGTTTTTTCTGTTAACTGTTTCACTGCTATATGTTACAGTAAAGAAGATTTGCATAATGCTCGCCTCCTGTCTTTCATAAAATCTATATTTTCCGTCACCTAGGGTAGGAAAATCTTCAATTACATTTAATTCTTCAAAAAAATCATATAGTATTTCCCTGATGTCAATGACAATATATTAGAAAACTATGGATAATTTAAATCTTTTCCTTAAAGGGGTATTCCAGGAAAAACCTTTTTAAGGGGAGCGTGCCCCCAAAACATTGGGCCAGACTGAAAGGAGCACGGAGCATGTAATCATCTATGCTGCTATGAATTATCGCTGCTAACCTAATATCCTCCGAGACAACATACCTGGAATTACTTGAATAAACTTGAAAGAAAGTCTTTCTGCAAAACCGTCAGTCACTATAATTTATGTGCACACTCACCTAAGCTCTAGTTGCCGGCGTGACTGCTGCTTATGTGCCCTATACACCTGTGTCTAATCAAGGAAAAACTTTTTTTTTAAATCTTAATCCTTCCAGTAGTTATCAGCTGCTGAAGTTGAGTTGTTCTTTTCTTTCTGACAAGAGTGCTCTCTGCTGACACCTCTGCTTGTCTCAGGAACTGTCCAGAGTAGGAGCAAACCCCCCAATAGCAAACCTCTAATGCTTCGGACAGCTCCTGAGACAAGCAGAGGTCTCAGTAGAGGGCACTGTTTTCAGAAAGAAAAGAACAACTCAACTTCAGCAGCTGATAACTATTGGAAGATTTTTTAATTGACGTAATTTACAAATCTCTTTAAACTTTCTAGAGACAGTCTTTTCCTGGAATACCCCTTTAAATCTGACACCTAAACTACATGCATAGGGTGTCCCAAAAGTCAGAACAAATAGAAAATATCACTAACTATAACCAACAGCAAGCAGCGCAAAATATTATGCTTTGGTGTTGTTTTTGGAAAGCTCACGAGTTGGGACCATTTTTATTTGATCATTTTATTGACCAGACATCAACCACCATGTTGAGAAAACAGTTAATGCCCCCAACTGAATAGCTAAAGGCTAAGTGAAGGACTCCCTAACTGGTCCCCTAAGGATGGAGCCCACTGCACATTACACCAGGGTGTTAAGAAATTGGTTTAATGTCAATTTCTGTAAGTAGATTGGAAGACGTGGTCATGTGGAATGATCATCTTTCTAACCAGACCAGAACTTTTTTCTGGGGTGTGCTTAAAGGGGTACTCCAGTGAAAACTTTTTTCTTTTAAATCAACTGGTGCCAGAAAGTTAAACAGATTTGTAAATTACTTCTATTAAAAAATCTTAATCCTTCCTGTACTTATTAGCTGCTGAATACTACAGAAGAAATTATTTTCTTTTTGGAATTCTCTCTGATGACATCACGAGCACAGTGCTCTTTGCTGACGTCATTATTATAATAATAACGCTTTATTTATTGTTGCCCTTTGTGGGATTTGAACCCAAGGCCCCAGTGCTAACCACTGAGCCACCATGCTGCCCTTAGCATACATCTGCTATGCACGGTTGCTAAAATGGACAGAGATGTCAGCAGAGAGCACTGTGCTCGTGATGTCATCAGTGTTCCGAAAATAAAGGAATTTCCTCTGTAGCATTCAGCAGCTAATAAGTACTGGAAGATTTTTTAATAGAAGTAATTTACAAATATGTTTAACTTTCTGGCACCAGTTAATTTAAAAGAAAAAAAGGTTTTCACCAGAGTACCCCTTTAAGGTGAAGTAGTACTGAAAATCAAATAAATGGATGAACTGAAGGAATGCATCATGAATGTATGTACTAAAATATGGAAATGTAGAGTTACCTGGCTATGTTAGTGAATGTAGTAAAAACAACAAAAAACAAATGAAACACACACCTCTCAGCTCATCGCTGCTCCTGCAGCAAACCAGTCCAAACCCCCACCCCCAAAAATGTTGCAACTACAACACTGTACTTTGTGCGTGTGATTTTGCTGCAAATCACTGGCCACAAAAGTTGTATACAGGGACAATATCCCAGCGCTTCCGGTAGAGAAAACCAAAGCAGTGCTGGTAGCTCTGGAGCAGTGGTAAACGGAACCGTAAGTAATTAGAAAAAACTTTTTTTTTTTTTTTACTTTTTCTTTCCTACACGTTACAAAAAATAAAAATTGATATAATTTACAAATTTACTACTGGAAGGACTAAGATTTTTTAATAGAAGTCATTTACAAATCTGTTTAACTTTCTGGAGCCAGTCGAGATAAAAAAAAAATATAAAAAATCCAAAAGTTTTCCTGGAATATAATCATAATATATATATATATATATATATATATATATATATATATATATATATATATATATATATATACACACACATATACACATATACACACACACACAATGTATGAACTTTTTTTTTTACTGTAAATTTTATTAAAGAATTTTTCATGGATACAAATCTAAAATAAAAGAGAAACGTGACATCACAGAGGGCCAAAGCCCAATAACAGTTGGTGTAGTATAAATGAGAAAACAAGCAAATGGGAGGGCCAAGGCAGACTAATGAAACCACAGGAATCCCAACATAGGCCCAAAGTACCAGAATGTTTACACAAGAAATCCAGAACATCAATGAAAGGCTTAAAACAGGCATACGTCTACACACCATCCTATATAGGCAGTAAGGCCATGAGGGCCACAAACAAGGGAGGGGTAGGGGAGGGAAACACAAACAGTGGGGACACAAAGACAAACACACAACCACCACAAATGGTGAAAGGGAGAAGAAAGATAGCAAGTGAAGGGAGAAGGAAGAGAAAGTGAGATTAAGAAATCAAGGCAGCTGCCTGTCAGAAAAACGATCCCAAGGTTCCCAGACAGAGAGGAATAAGGGGATAGAATTATTTAAAGAGCCCATTAGAAAGTCCAAAGAACGGATCTCACATATACGGGTTAACAGATCAGACTCAGAGGGAAGGAGGGTCCTCTTCCAATACTTGGCAATAAGGGCTTTAGCAGCTAAGGCAATATGCATGAAGAGCTTAAATCGTTTCTTAGAGTGGGATGAGAGAGATGGAGAAGGTAAATAAGGGGGTCTAGGGGGAGCAACACACCCAGAGCGTCATATCAATCTCTGCACTTTTTTCCTGTATTCCGCTAAGAGAGGACAGGACCAGAAAATATGGAACACCGTACCCAGTCCCACCCCACAATGCCAGCATTGAGGAGGGATGTAAGGGTTCAGTCTATTCAACAGTTCTGGAGTATGATACCAGCCCATAATTAGTTTATACTGGGTTCCTTTATAGGCGGTACAAATTGAAGCCTTAGGGTGCATGCACACCACGTTTTTGGCTATACAGTTCCCGTATACGGAATCAAGTTAAAAACCATACGGAACCGTATAGAAAACCGTATGCATTGACTTAACATTGTAAACCGTATGTCAAACACATCATCAGGTTTAGTCCGTTTTGAGTCTTATACGGTTTTGTCAGTTTTTTTTTACCCGTACCCAAAACTGTAGTCCACCACGTTTTTTGGTCCGGGTGAAAGACCATAGTAAACTGTATAAGTTTTTTTTTTTTTTAACATGGAAGTCAATGTGAACTGTACAGAACCGTAAGTGCGTACGGTTCCATCTGGTTTTCACCATACGGTTTTGGACATTGCACAGTCTTTTTCTTGGAATGTCAAACAAGTGAAACTATTTAAAATGGAATGAAAAGTAAAAATAATTTTTTTTTTTAAATTTCTTAAAAAAAGGATGCAACCAGACATTTTTTCAAACCATATACGGTTTGTAACCGTATATGGGTTGAAATTTGTACACACGTTTTGAGCAATCCGTTTTTCATCAAAAACCTGATCTGTACTGCAAAAACGTGGTGTGTATGCACCCTCTCCCAAATAATGCTCCACTGAGGAAGCGTAATGGTAGGGTTTAGAACATCCTCCCAGAGACCCATATAGCGGTGGGACGCCCTCAGGAGGCTGGACAAGCAAGGAGTAAAATGTCGGAGAGAAGGCCCCTCACCTGAGGCCCAAAATGGCATAACCTTTCAAATCTAGTAGGCATAGAGACCACAGTGGAGCCAGTCAAGGAGGACATAAAATGCAGCAACTGCAGATAGTGAAAGTGCTCAGACGAGGGGAGATACCAACGAGCCCATAATTGTTCAAAGGGCAGGAGAGAACGGGAGAGAGGGTCCACTACATCAGACCAATAGAAAAGGCCCATAGATCCCCACTCCATAGTAGAAAACCGACCAGAAGGAAAATCAGGATGATAAAGGAAAGATCGTAGAGGGGAGGAAGAAGAAAACAGTTTAAATTTCACGAAGCAGTACCCCCAAACATATTTATTTAGAGAAGGTCATAGGGTCTAGAAGAGGGGATAGAGAGAGTAGATGCCGGAGGGGACCAAAGAAGTGTATTAGGGTGGATAAGAGCCAGCCAAAGCTTCTCCAGCTCCATCCATCGGCTGTATGCATGGTAAAAGGACCATGCCGAGAGATGGCGCAGGTGAGCAGCCCAATAGTATTTTGTCACATCCGGAACTGCCAGATTTCCATTGCCCTGCCAGCAATCATGACAGAAATTGGGAGTCGTTGCCTCTTCCCATCCAAAATTAAATGAAAAATGGCTGATTGAAAAGAGCGAAGGGCAGACAGCGTTACGAGAGTCAGCAAAATAAAAATATAGAGCGATTTCGGAAGGATTGTCCTTTTCACCGCCATAAGCCCAAAAAAAGGAGATGTACTGCGTACAGCCTTTTCCAAATGAGCACGAAGTTCCCTAAAAAGGGGGAGTTAGTAAAGGAAGGAGTAGCGGGGGGGGGGGGGAGGTAATATGAACCCCCAAATACTTGATAGCAGAAGGAGACCCCTTAAAGGAATAATTGGAGCGCAAGAGAGTGGAGAGAGACAAGGGGAGATTCAGAGGAAGTGCTTCAGATTTAGAGAGATTAACCTTGTAGTCAGAAATCGCACCATAGGCATGAAGAGCTTTGAAGGTTAGGGAGAGAAAGTAAAAGGACGTAAGAGTGTGAGAAGTACAACATCAGCAAAAAGGCAAATCTTAAATTCCCTATCATGTAGGGGAATGCCAGTGATGTCCGGGTCCCCCCTAATAATGGCAGCCAAAGGCTCAATGCAGAGGACAAAAACCAGGGGGGGGGGGGGACAGCAGACAACCCTGATGGGTCCCATTAGAAATAGGAAAGGATGGAGAAGGAGCATGAAGAAGTTTGGGAGAAGCAGTAGGAGAGGAGTAAAAGCCCTGCATTGCAGTTAGAAAGTCACCTTTGATGCATCATTTCTGGAGGGTAACAAAGAGAAACGGCCACCCCAGTCTATCAAAAGCCTTTTTGGCATCTAAGCTAAGAATTAACACCTGCTCTGACCTCCGATTGATTAGGTCAACAAGATCTTTCACCCTCCTGGTATTGTCACCTCCCTGGCGGCAGGGAATAAACCCAACTTGATCCTTATGGGTAAGAGATGGGAGAAAAGAGCAAAGTCTGACTGCTAACACCTTAGAAAACAGCTTCAAATCTGAATTAAGAAGGGCAATAGGTCAATAACTAGAGCAATCATGAGGATCCTTGCCAGGTTTAGGCATCAAGGTGATTAAGGAGTGCAAAAAGGACTGCGGGATCCCCCCCCCCCATGAAAGAGTTAAAAAGAGGAACAAGTTTAGGTACAAGTATAGAGGAGTAAGTCTTCTAGTACAGATACGTAAAGCAGTCTGGGCCGGTGGAACGACCAGTAGGAAGGGATTTAAGAACCTCCAGGAGTTCCTCCCCAGTGATAGGCGCATTGAGGACCTTATGATTGGCCCCGTCAAAGTATTCAGGCCACATCGGGAAAGAGAAGAATCAAGAGCAGCTGCTCGTTCCACGGGATCAGACGGAAACTGGGAGGGAAGGGAGTAAAGATTAGTGTAGCATTTAGAGGCCTTTCTCATAAGGACGCAGGACTGACAGAGGGGGCAGACAGTAAGAGAGCCTCCAGGCGAGTGATCTCCGCGCAGAGTTCCCGGGAGTGAGTCAGAGCATCACGCTTAAGTTGCGCACCAAGAGCAATACAATGTCCTCGTACAACCGACTTATGAGCTTCCCAGAGGACAGCCTGAGAAGAGACTGAACCCTCGTTAGTAGCAAAGTAATCAGTTAGACACTTCTGTATCGAATCCCGGGAAGGCAACGATTTAAGGAGTGAATGATTTAGTCGCCAATGGCAGGTCCTGAGGGAGGAAGGGGAGGAAGAGAAAAGAGGAGCATGGGGCAGTGATCAGACCAGGAGATAGGCTCGAGAGAAGTGGTGAAGAGCATGCATACCATAGGGAGGTTGCCAAAGAAATAATCTATACGCGTATGCAATTTATGGGAGTGTGAATAAAAGCTAAAAGAGTGCTCCGTTGGGCGACTTATCCGCCATAGATCGTATAACAAAGAGGCCCATATAAAATCGGAAAATTGTAGCTAGGCGACGGTAAGAGGGGTAGCAGAGAGGGAATGGCGGTCTAGAGATGGAGAAAAGATAAGATTAAAGTCCCCCCCCCCCCAATAACCAGGTAGAGGAAGGGTGTTTATGGAGCCTAGCAAGGACTCTACAAAAAATGGGATTTGAGAAGTGTTGGGGGCATAGACATTACCGAGCAACAGTGGGACCCATCCCTGGACCCCCTCCACCACTATATAACCCCTGGGGATCAAGAAAGGAGGAAGAGACTTTTAATGGGCAGGACCGAGAGACTAGGATAGCAACCCCTGCCGTTTTCCTGTCCGAGACCGCAGAGTTTGTCAGCGGAAAGAGATGATGGAGGAGGAAATGAACGGATCCAGAACGGTCAAAGGGAGTCTCCTGAAGAAAAACTATATCAGCCCGCGGCTCAACAAACTCCCATTGTAACAAATGCCCCTTAGAGGGGGAGTTCAGCCCTTTAACATTCAGGGAGACGGACTTACTTATGGTGGATGATGAGAGAAAAAATACTGCCAATCAAGAAATGTACTCACAAGAGATTCCAGAAGGGACATTGCAAAGCGATGAGAAGGTGACTGGAGAACCCGGGTCTTGGAGAAGACTAGCAAGGAGGAGCGAAAAGGAGTAAGAAAAGGACGGGAAAGGAAGGGCAACGGGGAGACACAATGGCGAACAGACAACAAACCGACAGGACAACATAAGACAAACAGAAGACAAACACTTTGCAATAAAGTGAACCATTGACAAATAAGCCAATGCAGAGGCCAAGACCACCAAAGAGGACCAGGAACCAAAGCATGGGCAGTCCATTGCTACAGTCTCGATGGGGAGATATGGGAGTACACAACCAAAGAACCACCACCAAAAAGGCAGGCACCCTACCAAGAGGCCACAGGTGAGAGGAGGTCCCACGCCATTCAGGGAGAAACCAAAGACCAAGAAATGTCCCAGGCCAGGAGGGTCACAGAGAAGACACTGAGTCTCAGTCGACTTCTCAGGGAGGGCCCCCAAGACACGAGGGGGGAGATTTCCTCTGGGATGCAGGCCGGCGGGGCGGGACAGGCTGCCACACAGTAGGGAGGAGGAGACGTTAGATCCCAGTCCACCATCTGAGGTACTGGCAGTTCCAAATGGTAGAGCAAAAGGCATGTAAAACAGTGGAGCGTCCATCTCTACGGGCATGTAGAGCAAACGGAAAGTTCCACCTATAAGGCACTTAGTGAGAGCGGAGGACCATCAGGAGAATTCGGGAGCATACGGGAGATGTCCCAGAGGAGCTGTCCCAGGTCAGGTAAAGCAGAGGAGGGCATAGAAAGGCCCGAGCAGTGCAGATCAGAATCAGAGAGGGCATCCCAGGAGGTTGAAGCAGACACAGACACTGTAGGCACCACGGTCCCAAGAAGGGAGTGAGGCGTCCCCTGAGGAGGCAGGCAGGGGCTACTGAAGACATCATATTGTACTCCCTACGCCTCTGTGGTTTGGGAGAGCAGTGAGGAGTATAACAGGCAGCAAGGGGCTCCAGAGGAGCAGAAAGAGGGAGTGCAAACCAGACCTGTCCTGTGGGAGCTGCCCAGTGGAGTGGAGCCCAGATCCCCAGACTGGAGGTACATGTGAGGGGGGGGGGGGCTGAGCAGCCAGGAGCAACTGCAGGGAGCCTGTGTGAGGAGGAGGTAGGCCTCTCACCAAGGAGGCCCAAGATGGCGGGTCTGCTCTCTTACAGGGAGAGGAGGGAGAAGGTGCAGCTGAGCGGCATTACAGGGATCAGCAGTCCCTGCAGGGGAGCTGTTAGCAGCACTCACCGCCGGGTCCAGGTGCTTAGAAGCTGAGACACAGGGCACAGACTGAGCAGCAGAGGCATGTCGCAGCAGGTGAGAGGATGACCCTGGAGTCCCCGGCATTAGCAGGCGGCAAGCAAGAGAATCTTTCTCCTGGAGCAAGGTACGGCCTCTGGAGCGGGAGCGCAGACCCTGCGCGATTCCCGTAATGGCAGGCAGGCTAGGAGGTGCAGAGGGCAGGAAGCGCAGGACGCCTCTGGGTGGGGTGGAATTCAACAGGGCAGTAGGGGAAGGATTCTTAACCCTTCGGGAGGTCCTCCCCTTTGAAATAGCAGGGTCACCAAGGGTTTAAGTCCTAATGTGCGGCCATCTCAGTCGGCGCCAAACCACACACCCCTATATATCTGAACTTTTATTACTACAATTCATAGAGGATACATCACAATGACCACAAGCAGAATACATACTAATATGATGAGAGCAGTTACCCTTGATTAAGTAAGTCACAGCATCACCATGTTCTGTATACTTTATACTGGGGAAGCCCCTGTGTACTGGGGAAGCCCTTTTTTGTAAGTCATGCTGTAACATGATTTTAAGATGTCAAGAACATCTATGCTACTGGTTTTACATGTTAACCTTGCACTAACAATGTAAACATAAAGAGGGGAATTTATCAAGCAGTTTGGACTGCTTTTTTTTGTCTAAATTTGTCACAGGAAAAGTCACAGGCTAGACCCGTGCAACTTTTCCTGCCCATGAAGTAATTTGTTTCAGATCACTTTGTGCAGTGGTCACTAATTTATCATGTGTGACTTTTCTGCAAAAAAGTCGCACAGACCAGATTTAGAAGAAATCACAAACCCTGCCCTATATCACTATGCGACAATTGTATTAAAGGAAATCTGCAGCGTTACAAACACTTATCCCCTATCCTGCTCTCCTGTGCAGTGAGCGTGCCAGCCGCAGCATGAGGTTGCGACTGGCACGCCTCCTCCATACATCTCTATGGGAGAGGCGGGGAGGCAGCATTCCTGCCTCCCCTCATCCCCCATAGAACTGTATGGGGACGGGGAGGAGACGGGGCGTTACCGTCGACCTCTAGGTCGATGCTACGCGCCTTAGCGCTCACCATGAGCGCTTATGGCGGCGCGCCGTTAGAGAGATCGTGGGGGGTCCCAGCGGTCGGACCCCCCCGTGATCAAACACTTATCCCCTATCCTGTGGATAGGGGTTAAGTGTAATGCCGCTGCAGTTGTCCTTTAATACAATTGTCACATGGCCTGCAACTGCTCCGTAACATTTAACAAGAGCAGTTCAGCGGGCATTCAAAGTCTGTGTGCCAACTGATAAATCTGGCGCACGGACGCCACTTTCTCGCAACAAAAATCATAGTGTGAAAAACTTCAGAGGCATCCAGTTCCATACAATTTAATACTCTTCCCAAAAAAATATGTATTTTGAAGCTCAAAGAATACAACAATTTAATGACTGACTATAATGCTAAAAGTGCAATCTTCTTGAATTGAAATAGGAAATAGGCTACCAACTTCTCGCAACACACTTTAGGGAAAAACATGCACTTTAAAAAGGTGTACACTTACTTAAAGCACACAAGCTCATTGGTTCACAGCATTGTCTTGCAATCCCAAGTTTAACCAAGGACAAAATTTGCACTGAGTTTGTACGTCCATAACACAAGCTAAAAATTGATCGCTATGGTGAGGATTTTTAGTATCTAAAATAGCAAATTTTAACTATAAATTAAAAATACAAAAAAAAAAAAAAAAGTCTAATTCTTAGATGATGTAGAATTTGGTAAACCTGGTAAATTTTCAGACCATCTAGTCTAAGCGTTGATTGATTTATCTGTCACGTTTATAGGCTAATCTAATGTGTAGTCTACGTGTACACCAACTATGTTGGGGAGTTATTCTTTTCAAACGTATGTCTTTTATATGACAATTTTTTTTTACTTACTTTGGCTTACATGCGACCTATTTATCAAATAGTCGTACGACCTTGATAAATAAAATCGCACGTAAGCAAAACCCAGGAAACCAACTTGCACAAGCATTTTTTAAAGCAGAAAAGTTTTCCTTTATGTTAATAGCCAAAGTTCTTTATCTACCCTTTATTACCAGTAGCGTTGCTAGAGAGTGATGGGGGGTGGGGGCGTATCGCATCGGGTGACATCCTGACTGGCCTGCCTGGCACTAAATAGCTGCACTCCAACTATCCCGCAACAACCCATCCACCCACCTTGGAAATTAAAAATTATTAAAATCATACTATGCTGCACCATGAATATCTGTAATCTGAAAGCTTTTTTGTTTAATTTTGAGCCCGCATTATGTGACATTGGTGGGCGGAGTCTTGCGCCGCTGCGCTGAGGCCGGAGTTTATGTCAGGAAGGAAGACAGCGCAGCACCAACAGGCACATAAACAATAGTGAGGCCACAAAAAAAAAAAAAACGGCTCGTTACGTTACCCACCCCAAAATGTGCATGAAGCTGTATTACTATGGATGTTTCTTTTATTAAGGAAAATTTTTTGTGCCACATATGGGTTATTTACGTAGTCTGTAAAAATTCGTACACAATTATTTTGTGCCTTATTCTATTTTAACACAACATTAATTTTAAAATTTTGTGGGTAGGCCAGCATGTACGGGTCCTAAAATTAACAAGGTGTGCAGGTGTATTTTCAACCTTAAAATGAATAGAGTCATTAATTATATAATTAATTTTTCTATAATTAACATTAAATGTAGTAGCTTTATTTCAAGATGGAATACATATGCGACTTAAATGGAGATGCAACTTTTTCTTCATAAATAGTGACTATTTATTTGATTTGATAAATACATGACCAGATTTCAGAAATGTGCTTTGAAATAAGCAAAAATCAAAAAAGTCGCAGCATATATAGAAAAGTCGCACATGCGACTGTTTCACGCAAAAAAATAATCATAATCTACTACGGAGCTTGATTAATCTTCTTCTATTCGATTACTTAAACTGTACCAGTATCTTGTTTATTTCTGGCATGGCTTTAGTATTGCATAATAATAAGTTATGTCCCCATTTACTGACACCCCAGCCTTTTTTTTCTTCTCTTTTACACGCAGAGGGTAAGTATCTTAGTGCCCTAAATTTATAATTAGCAAACACATCCAAAATTCTGGCAAAATTGCAATAGTAAATCTACCTCAAAATCTTAGAAATCCACATAACAGTACCATAATAGTACTACCAAAGTTTCTATGTTTATTCAAGGTCACATTTGCATCTTACTGAACAATTTAATAAAAACCAAAAATGTAAAAATAAAATTAAACAAAAAACTAATTATATTTAAAATGTGTGTCACAGTTTAAGCAACTTTAGCCATAAAAAAATAAAACAGCCAAATTTCCAAAATCTGTAAAACAGACCTAATGGGGCCGTTAAAAGTTTTTTCATCTCATTCATGGCATATCCACACAATATGCCATAAATGTCCCCATCCAGAAACTGAGGATTTCCTGGCCCTCTCTTTAGGCTACCAAAGTTGATCAGGAAGCAGTAAACAGCTGAGCCGACTTTAGTGCACCCATAATTCCCGAAGTTACATAAACCACATACCGTATATACTTGAGTATAAGCAGAGTTTTTCAGCACGATTTTTTGTGCTGAAAACGCCCCCCCCCCCTTGGCTTATACTCGGGTGAACTCTCCGCCTGTCAATCCCTTCTCAGTGGTCTTCAACCTGCGGACCTCCAGATGTTGCTTTAAAACCTCTGGAGGTCCGCAGGTTGAAGACCACTGCGGCCTTAGTCATCATCCAGACCCCCCCTTTAGTTTTCTACTCACCTCCCCTCGGTGGGAAGGAAGGATGAGCTGGTCCAGGCCATCTATGCTGCAGGGACCGTCCGGTGGGGAGGGTTAGTCGCTCCGGGCTGTCCATTTTCACCAGGGGGGCCCTCTTCTCCGTGCTCCAGGCCTGCCCCGGACTAGTGACATTGCCTTGACGACGACGCACAGGGACGTTCATGCGCATGAAAACTAAAGGGGGGTCTGGATGATGACGAAGGCCACAGTGGTCTTCAACCTGCGGACCTCCAGAGGTTTCAAAACTACAACTCCCAGCATGCCCGGACAGCCGATGGCTGAAGGGAGTGATAGGCGGTGATGATGACGGGGGTCTGGATGACGACGGGGGTCTGGATGATGACATGGGGGGGATGATTTATTTCCCATCCTAGGCTTATAGTCGAGTCAATAACTTTTCCTTGGTTTTTGGGGTGAAATTAGGGGCCTCGTCTTCTATTCGGGTCGGCTTATACTCTAGTATATACTGTAGCTCAAAGTGCTACGCTGTTTAGTGTAACTCCCATTAATTTTAATAGGAGTTGCATAATTGCATAAACCATCTGACTTAGCAGTGTTTGCCACCCAACCACCTCTGATAGCCAAAGACAGACTTGATACCATATAGGAATACCTTTTAAATCCATCAATTCTTTCACATTGAACCCTCAAAATGTAAGTTTTTCGAAGGGTTCGGTATGGTACACATCACAGCAGGGATACCAAATACTGCTGCATGTTATTAGACTGTATAGGTTGGCAAAATGACGTCCCCAATATCACCTTCCTGTGCTGCTGCCATTGTGCTGAATTGGAAGCAAACCTTTAACATGAAGATAGTGCTGACACCTAAGTGGCACCTAGGATGCAGGATACTGTTGTTCAGTAACTGCACCAATGAAGGAGGAAGTTACTATATTTAAAACCCAACATTTAAAATACAAATATCGAGCAGCAAGAAAACAAAGTAATGGACCTACCTGATATAATGTAGGATTAATAGTATATGGATGCTGATGGTTGATTCATCCTGCATAAAGGAAGGAAACAGTATCACATCAGCTATGATATCAATTTTTTACTCACACAGTTCTATCAGCAGCCAATTCACTGGAAATTAAAAAGGCATATTTGTAAAAGAGACTAGAGCTCATATAAGTATACAGCATACCGATGAAAAGGTGACCTTCAAAAAGGCCAAGGACTTACATAAACAAAGTCCATAGAGAAGAATGAACACAGTCTACAAGGCTGCTAAGCTGCTCCTATACGTTTTAACATTAAAAAGGTTCTTTTCATAATGTAAGGGATTACACTTTCAAGGCACAGGAAATTCAGACTACATATTCCTTTCTTTCCCTTCTGATTTATGTTGTCCCCTTTGTGACCATACAAACAAAAGACAACTCACTTGGATTCATTAATTGCCAGGAGGACCACACTGGCATCTCCCTATAGTACAGCACTGGGCTTAGTGCCAAATGCCTTTAAAGAAAAAAATAATGCATTGAGGAGAGGCATTGAGGATTACTTAGTAGCCAGGGTAAGAGCAGTGTGTGAATGAGAACACCAAGTTTTAGCTATGTTGTATATGCAACAAAGAAGGCAGAGTGCTACTATTATGGGCATTCCATTTTTATTACAAGGAATCATTTTTGAGTTCTCTCACAACTTTGAAAAAGTCCTGTTCACAAGTTCTTAAGGCTGGGTTCACATGTATCCGGCTCGGTAAATCTAGCCTATAACCATCCGCAACTGATGACATTAATGCGTCAGTTGTCCAGCATCCAGCGGTCAATATTGTGCAGGCCAGACAGGGGAACAAAGGAAGATGCATTCCTCCTTCCAGTGCCATGTGGTGTGTACAAATGAATGGAATTAGTCACTCCCGCACTTTTCAAATGCCACTGGATCGCTGGATATATACTAAAAAGGTGGCCTATGTTTCAACAGTTTTTATTTGGTGTATTTCCTCATGCACGAAAGAACTAGCAACACAAAAAAAAAAAAAATTGTAGCACTCCCCAAATTGTAGCACACCCCCAAAAGTCTCTATGCTATATGCTTTATTCAAGATGAATTCATATACAGCTGACACCTTCTGCAGAGTGTACAGCAAGTTAGGCAGGAGCGTGCATGTGCCTGCCTAACTTGCTCTACACGAAGGTGTCGGCTGTATATAAATTAAACTTGAATACAGCATAGAGACTTTTGGGGGAGAGCTTCAATTTTCTCATCTTTGCGTGTTTCAAGTATTCAATATCTATATGCCTGCTGTGAAGCACCCCCCAGAATCTCACTATGCCTCATCTTCATTCCAATAAATGGGCAGTGCTGGGTATCGCCTTTTGTATGGGATACAATTAAAGGGGTAGTCTGGGAAAACAAACTTATCCCCTATCCACAGGATAGGGTATAAGAATGATCGTGGGTGATCCAATCCCAAGGACCCCCTGCGATCTCCTGTAGGGGGTCTGGCTCTGAACTTTTCAAACTGCTCAGTTCTCTGACCCCTATCCTTGATCCCCGCAACACTTATATACTATCCTATTGATAGGGGATAGGTTTAGTTTCTTTAAATACAAAACTACACTAATCAGAAGTAAAAAAAAAAAAAAAATATCTCAAACTCAAAGAAATTTGAAGAATCTTTGCTATTAGGCAGGAAGAACTCAATGATACAAAGTGCATTTCTCTCATTCACCGTGTATTTTTCAAAGAGACAGTAACCTAATACAAGTAGAGATGCGATATGGCGTTACCAGCAGCTGTAACCATGGCAATGCTGTTTCTTTAGTGAGAGGAAATTGAATACGAGAGGCAAAAAGTATGTAAATGTACAGAGAAGAGACACAAGGTATCTTCTAAACTACTGTAAAGTTCCCATAATTCAGATGCCTTAAACCACCAAGTCAAACTCTGAAGAAGTGAAAAGCAGGCCTGTCAACGGTCCATAAATTCCGGGACTATCTATAAAACATTTTTTTAAAGAAAGTAAAGAAAGATTAGGAAATTGATCATTTCCCTTAACCCCTTAATGACCCAGCCAATTTTCATTTCATTTAAAATTTTGCTCTTTATTATTATTTTGTTGTACTCAGGGCTGGTTTCACACTTTTTTTTTTACAGGTGCCAGCTCAGGTCATCAAGCTTTTGGTCAGGGGTAGGACTTGTGGCCGTAATAAGGACACAGAAATGCATCCATAATACGCCAATGTGAAAACTAGGAGCCACAACTCTTATTTATCCATCTACCAAGATGTAAAAGCACGCTTTATTTTACCACAATCTGTATTGCAAGACCAAAAAAAAGTTTTATTTAAAAAAAAATATATATATTTATATATAAATAATAATAATAATAATAATAATAATAATAATAATAATAATAATAAATATATATATATATATATATATATATATATATATATATATATATATATATATATATATATATAAAAGCTGAGCTGTGACTGGTTGTTATTAAAGAAAACAGACAGTTTTGGATTTTTCTTCTCGAGTCAGTTACAGTGAATCCCAATTTCTTTGGTTTCTATCAAAGCGTCATTGCCATTTTTTTTTTTTTTTTATCATAGCACTTTTATAAAGCCTTTCTTCAATATACTTTTCTAAAAATGTTTTCTTCTAAAACTGAAAGAAAGCATTCCTATAAAACATGGCCACTAGGTGTCTCTATACCTTGCATTTGGCTGTCCTACTAGTCATTCAACATCCATCCTAGTAAGGGTATGTTTACATGGCGGAATTTGTGTAACATTCTGCAAAGAAATTCCGCCGTAATTAACTGCATATAAATTTGAATGGGATTCTGCAGTACTATTCAGAAAGCAGAATTTCCACAGTGGGCATCCCAACATGCAAATTCGGCAAAAATATAAGACCAGTCTTATTTTGTGGAACTCCGCAGCAGTATCCCATTGAAATCAATTGGGCTTGAACAAAGAAATTCCACTGCAATTTCCCAAGCTTTGCTGTATGGCATTTCTGCAGAATTCTGTGGTCCACCATTTGATCATACCCAGACAATGAAAATGGTCGGTATTGAATGACAGGAGAGGGAGGGGGGCTTAGCTCCTTGTCACCGCACCTTACTGCTAGTAATGTAAGCTTTGTTCCCCTTTCACTCCGTGATGCGCCAGCCGCTAATTGGATGTGATGAATCTATATTCCAATGCAGGTGCGCAAGTCCAGGGAAAGACACGGGGTGGAGCAAGGAATTGACACCAGTGAATGGTGGAAGGCCATCAGTAAAGAGTTCATCATGCAGGATCAACAACATTATGGATAATTGAGAGGTCGTCTTCACTTTCTTAGTTATGCACAGCGTCAAGTCCCCGCTAACTTCCTGCTCTCAGCGGGGCGGGCTCTTGCTCTGTGACTGACACTTCAGGCACATGGGCTCTGCTGGTGGTGTGCAAGCTTCTAGCACCTTGCATGTATTTATATGGGGAAATAAACTGTCCCCCATGGTGCACAGCTATTTCTTATTATCTCCATGGCATGGGTTGGGGACAGATCTGAGCTGCCTGCCAGGACCAGAGACACACATACACACCCAACTTTCTCCCATAGTTGTCTAGCCAAATCCCAACGCTCTGTCCTTACTACTAGGTCATGACAGTGTTAGCAAATGTGTACTGAACAGGCTTACACTGTGTGTGGGATGATTTATACAGTACAGTACTATAGATCGCATGTGGGGGGAGAAGATGTCACTGATGCCCTGGTTGGTGCTTTGGGAACAGAAATGCAATAAACAGGTTACACTAGCTGCTGAAAAGCTGAATGGAGGGAGACATTAAACTGCAGCACTGTGGCCATACAGCAGTAGGTACACCGGTTTTTAAAACAAAGGACAGCTGCCCTAATCTTTATATAGGCAGTCAGAGATAAGGGGGAAGCCTTGATTAACCTTTGTGGAACATCCTCTGAAAGAACACTGGCTCAGTTTGCAAACACCAAGCCACGTCTTTCAGGTTCTCTCTTTCACAGAGCAGATGCTAAGCCCTGCCCCAACTTCCTGTGATGCTAGAGACAAAAATTCCCTGACAACAGGCAGTGGACAGCAGACGATTTGGAAAGAGACACCTAGCGGTTAAGAGTTTAGAGCTGTATTTATGGAGTTAGGAGTAATTTTTGGGTAAATTAAGTGATTAACAAATATTTTAGTAATTACACAGAGTATGATATACCCTATGTCAGACTATGACATAGCTCTGTACCACTCAGTGTGGTCCAATCTTCTGGTGGAATCAAATTCCTTGTCAGAATTTCCGCTAAAGAACCTAAGTGTCAACTATGGAGCAGTATCAAATTGTATTTTTATACAGTACAGTAATTGAATACAAAGGGTAACCCAACTGATTCCCCTGTGGCTTTTAGTGGGGAATATTTAATTGTGACCCAAAAAAATAAAAATATGCAACAAAGTTGGTATACGAGAGCAAAATCATTATATGATCTTGTATTGTCCTTTCTAAATTCCTTGTCAAAATAATGAAGTAGAAAAAAAATTATAATAAACTATATATTATATAGTTTACTTTACTTTTCATTTTACTATGATAAATAAGGTTCTTGGAAAGCCTGACGCTGAGAAACCCCAACTATGGAGAAGAAAAACTCTACATCAGAAATGATGAAATGCAATATAGTCCCCCAGCCCCCACTCTGATGAATGGCTTCATTGAAGACTTGTGTGTGACAGTCTCAGTGAATCCGATTCACCAGCACCAGAACAATACAGATCATGCAGCAGAATGCTAGGAAGTTGGCACAAAAGTACTCGGAAGCAAACAAGCATCAGAGTTAGTAAAGTATACTCAGCTCAAGTGCTTGGGATGTTAATGTTCACTCGTATGAAGAACACATTTATTTTTGGCATGCATATGCAAAACCTTCTATTTAAACATCTGCAAGATAAAGGGTATAGAGAGGAACAAGAAATGGACACAGCAGTAATCAGACACTAAAAAAAAACAGTGCACACCAAAAAGTACCAAGAGTAGATTTTACAAAAAAATCTTCATTAGAAATACATAGGCTAGACACACCATTTAAAAACACTTAAAAATGTTTCCACATGAACCTGAACCACAGGCGGGGGGGTGTGTAGACCTCCCAGGGCGCCTTCCCTCTAGACATGGAGAAAAAAAAATAATATAAAAAAACACCTGACTGAAATGACAATATATACAGACCATTTTTAATCCATAGCAAAAAAGCAGTATATACAAAACAAAAAAAAGAGGCGCCATAAAATGTAGCATTTAATTGGTCATCACTAAAATCCACAAAAAAAAAAATCTGGAAAAAGTGCATTCCCCCCCAAAAAAGAGAGAAAAAATCATAGATAAAATATCTCTGCGTTCTGCTATTGCAGGACATCTCTGTTTGCAGCTTCACACAACTGTCTTGGCTGTATTACACCTGGGTATTGGTAACATGTATATTACCCCAACATCTCATATGTTGTGCAGTAACACAAGTTTTGCTATAGCCTTTGTGTGTATTGGAACTAAACCAAAAAAGGGAGGGGAAAAAAGCAAATTGGACATAATGTCACACCAAACTCCAAAAATTAGCTGGACAAAATTATTGGCACCCTTTCAAAATTGTGGAAAAATAAGATAATTTCAAGCATCTGATGCTCCTTTAAACTCACCTGGGGCAAGTAACAGGTATGGGCAATATAAAAATCACACCTGAAAGCAGATAAAAAGGAGAGAAGTTCATTTGGTCTTTGCATTGTGTTTGTGTGCCACACTAAGCATGGACAGCAGAAAGAGGAGAAGAGAACTGTCTGAGGACTTGAGAACCAAAATTGTGGAAAAATAATCTCAAGATTACACGTTCATCTCCAGAGATCTAGATTTGATTTGTCCACAGTGCGCAACATTATCAAGAAGTTTGCAACCAATGGCACTGTAGCTAATCTCCCTGGGCATGGACGGAAGAGAAAAATTGATGAAAGGTGTCATCGCAGGATAGTCCGGATGGTGGATAAGCAGCCCCAAACAAGTTCCAAAGATATTCAAGCTGTCCTGCAGGCTCAGGGGGCCATCAGTGTCAGCACGAACTATCCGTCGACATTTAAATGAAATGAAACGCTATGGCAGGAGACCAGGAGGACCCCACTGCTGACACAGAAACAAAGACTACATTTTGCCAAAATGAACTTGAGTAAGCCAAAATCCTTCTGGAAAAAAAATATTGTGGACAGATGAGACCAAGATAGTGCTTTTTGGTAAAGCACATTATTCTACCGTTTACCTAAAATGGAATGAGGCCTACAAAGAAAAGAACAATACCTACAGTGAAATATGGTGGAGGTTCAATGATGTTTTGGGATTGATTTGCTGCCTCTGGCACTGGGTGCCTTGAATGTGTGCAAGGCATCATAATATCTGAGGATTACAGATTTTGGGTCGCACTGTACAGTCCAATGTCAGAAAGCTGGGTTTGTGTCTGAGATCTTGGTTCTTCAAGCAAGACAATGACCCCAAACATACGTCGAAAAGCACCCAGAAATGGATGGCAACAAAGTGCTAGAGAGTTCTGAAGTGGCCAGCCATGAGTCCAGATCTAAATCCCATTAAACACCTGTAGAGAGATCTTAAAATTGCTGTTGCCCAGAGAGACCCAGAGCAGTTTGCAAAGGAAGAGTGGTCCATCAATCTGGCTGAGAGGTGTAAGAAGCTTATTGATGGTTATAGGAAGCAACTGATTTAAGTTTTTTTCTCTCCAAAGGGTGTGCAACCAAATATTAACCTCTTAAGGACCCAGGACGTATGAGTACGTCCTGGGTCCCGGTCCTGCGATATAACGCGGGGTCACACGGTGACCCCGCATCATATCGCGGCGGGCCCGGCGTCATAGTGAAGCCGGGACCCGCCTCTAATAGCGTGCGGCACTGATCGCTGTGCCGCGCGCTATTAGCCCTTTAGCCGCGCGCTCAAAGCTGAGCCACGTGGCTAAAAGTGAAAGTAAGAAGTGCCGGTTAGCTCAGGGAGCTGTTCGGGATCGCCGCGGTATAATCGCGGCATCCCGAACAGCTGTAGCACAGGAGGAAGATCTCTTACCTTCCTTCCTGCAGTCCGATCGCCGATTGAATGCTTCAAGCCTGAGATCCAGGCTTGAGCATTCAATCGCCGAAAACACTGATTGATCCATTCCTATGGAGATGAATCAATCAGTGTTAAAGATCAGTTAATGCAATGTTATAGCCCCCTATAGGAGCTATAATATTGCATAAGAAAAGTGTAAAAAAATCATTAACCCTTTGAATTATCCCTTCCCCTAATAAAAGTTTGAATCACCCAGCATTTCCAAGAATAAAAAAAACACAGTGTAAATAAAAATAAAAATAAACATATGTGGTATCACGTGCGGAAATGTCCGAATTATAAAAATATACTGCTTTTTAAACCGCACGTTCAATAGCGTAGTTGTTATACAACAAAAAAGTGAATAAAAAGTGATCAAAAAGTGATCAAAATGTCTGATCAGAACAAAAATGGTACCGCTAAAAACTTCAGATCACGGCGCAAAAAATTAGCCCTCATAGCGCCCTGAACACAGAAAAATTAAAATGGTCATTTTCTGACCCCTATAACTTTTTTTTAACGCATAAATTTTCCTGCATGAATTCATGATTTTTTTCTGAAGTGATACAAAATCAAACCTATATAAGTAGGGTATCATTTTAACCGTATGAACCTTACTGCGTAAAAACGGAAGCCCCCCAAAACTTACAAAATAGTGTTTTTTTCATAAATTTTGTCGCACATTGATTTTTTTTCCCGTTTCACCGTAGATTTTTGGGTAAAATGACTAATGTCATTACAAAGTAGATTTCGTGATGCAAAAAAAAAGCCATCATATAGAATTTTAGGTGAAAATTTTAAAGAGTTATGATTTTTAAAATTAAGGAGGAAAAATTGAAAATGAAAAAATGGAAAAAGCCCGGGTCCTTAAGGGGTTAAAGGGGTATTCCAGGAAAAAAAAAAAACTTTTCCAGAAAGTTCAGATTTGTAAATTACTTCTATTTAAAAAAATCTTAATCCTTTCAGTACTTTCAGAAAAGAACAACTCAAGATTATTTAATAGAAGTCATTTACATATCTTTTAAACTTTCTGGAGCCAGTTGAGATATCAGATATATATAACATACATATACACACACAAATGGTGACTTGGTACTTAAGGCACCATGACGTACATTTACGCGCCACGGTGCTCGCATCATGCGCGGCAGGTCCCGGCTGCTATCAGCAGCCAGGGGCCATCCAGTAATGGCGGACATCCGCGATCGTGCTGATGTCCGCCATTAACCCCTCAGATGCCGTGATCAATACAGATCACGGCATCTGCGGCAGTGCGGTACTTTGAATGGATGATCGGATCGCCCACAGCACTGTCGCGGGGATCCGATCATCCAGCATGGCGGCCGGAGGTCCCCTCACCTGACTACGGCCATCTCCCGGGGTCTTCTGCTCTGGTCTGAGATCAAGCAGACCAGAGCAGAAGATCACCGATAATACTGATCAGTGCTATGTCCTATATATAGCACTGAACAGTATTAGCAATCAAATGATTGCTATGAATAGTCCCCTTTGGGGACATATAAAGTGTAAAAAAAAATAAAAAGTAAAAAAATAAATAAAAAGTTAAATATCCCCTCCCCAATAAAAAAGTTAAACGTCTGTTTTTCCCATTTTACCCCTCAAAAAGCGGGAAAAAAAAATTAACACATATTTGATATCGCCGCGTGCGTAAATTCTGTACTATTAAAAGTACTATTAAAATATATTGTTAATTATCCCGTACGGTGAACGGCGTAAATGTAGATTTTTATTTTAAAAATATATATTTATGAGCCCTCATATCGCCCCATATACGGAAAAATGAGAAAGTTATAGGTGGTCAAAATAGGGCAATTTCAAACATACTAATTTTGTTAAAATGGTTTGAGATTTTTTTTTAAGTGGTACAATTATAGAAAAGCATATAACATGGGTATCATTTTAATCATATTGACCCACAGAATAAAGAAAAAAAATGTCATTTTTACCAGAAAGTGTACAGCGTGAAAACAAAACCTTTCAAAAATTGATAAATTGCGGTTTTCTTTTCAATTTTCCCACATAAATAATATTTGTTTGGTTGCGCCATACATTTTATGGTAAAATAAGTGATTACAAAGTACAATTGGTGACGAAAAAAAACAAGCCCTCATATGGGTCTGTGGATGGAAATATAAGAGAGTTAGAGAGAGGAGAAAAAAAATGAAAATGCAAAAATAAAATTGGTCTGGCCCTTAAGGCCAAAATAGGCCTGGTCCTTAAGGGGTTAACCTCTTAAGGACTCAGGGCGTACCTGTAACCCTTTAGACGCGTCGTTCAAAGTTGATCGCTGTATCTAAAGTGAAAGTAAACTACTCCCGGCTAGCTCAGTGGGCTGTTCGGGACTGCAGCGGCAAAATGGCGGCGTCCTGAACAGTTGGAACACACAAGGAGGGCCCCTACCTTCCTCCTGTGTGTCCAATCGCCGAATGACTGCTCTGTGTCCGAGATCCAGGCATGAGCGGTCAAGCGACAGAATCATCGATCAGCGTTATCCTATGGGATAACAATGATCAATGTAAAAGATCAGCGTGTGGAGTGTTATAGCCCCCTATGGGTGAAAAAAGTTCATAAAGATCATTTAACCCCTTCCCTAAAAGTTTTAATCAGCCCCCTTTTCTCATTACAAAAAAAAAAATAAAACTGTGTAAATAAAAGATAAATATATGTGGTTTTGCCGTGTGCTGAAATGTCTGAATTATAAAAATATATCGTTAAACAGCACGGTCAATGTCGTATGCTCAAAAAAAACTTCCAAAGTGCAAAATAGCATATTTTTGGTCACTTTTTATATCACAAACATAAATAAATAAATAAATAAATATAGTGATCAAAAAGTCAGATCAATACAAAAATGGTACCGCTAAAAACTTCAGATCACGACGCAAAAAAGGAGCCCTCACACTGCCCCGAACGCAGAAAAATAAAAAAGTTAAAAAGGTGTCAGAAAATGACAATTTTAACCCCTTAAAGACGCAGGGTTTTTCAGTTTCTGTATTTTCATTTTTTCCTCATCACCTTCTAAAAATCATAACGCTTTCAATTTTGCACCTTAAATTCCATATTATGGCTTAAATCTTGCACCATCATTTTTACATTGCAGTGACATTAGTCACTTTACCAAAAGAAATAATTGTGCGACAAAATTGAAGAAAAAAATGCCTTTTTGTAGTTTTTCGGGGCTTCCATTTCTACGCAGTGCATTTTTCCGTAAAATGACATCTTATCTTTATTCTATAGGTTCATGCGATTAAACTGATACCCTACTTATATAAGTTTGATTTTGTCGTACTTCAGAAAATAAAATCATAACTATATGCAGGAAAATTTATACGTTTAAAATTGTCATCTTCTGACCCCTATAACGTAATTTTTCCGCGTACGGGCTGGTATGAGGGCGAATTTTTTGTTAATTTTTTCATGATATAAAAAGTGACCAAAAATACGCTATTTACGACTTTGGAATTTTTTTGCGCATATGCCATTGACCGTGCGGTTTCATTAATATATTTTTATAGTTCGGACATTTACGCATGCGGCGATACCAAGTTTGTTTAAATTTTTTTTATTTACAGTTTTTTTTTTTAAGGGAAAAGGGGGGTGATTCTTATTTTTATTAGGGAAGAGGTTAAATGATCTTTATTAACTTTTTTTTTCACACTTTTTTTTTTTCCAGTGTTATAGCCCCCCCTAGTGGCTATTTCATTGCACACACTGATGTGCTACACAGATTATTGCCGTGCATTGGCATGGCAAAGATCAGTGTTATCGGTGGTCGATTGCTCAAGCCTGGATTTCAGGCTTGGAGCAATCAATTGCTGATCGGACGCGACGGAGGAAGGTAAGGGGACCTCCGCTCGGGCTCTAGCTGATCGGGACATCGCGATTTCACCGCGATTGTCCCGATAAGCCCAACTGAGCTGCCGGGAAGCTTTCACTTTCATTTTAGATGCAGCGATCAAGTTTGAACGCCGCGTCTAAAGAGTAAATAGTGCGCAGCACAACAATCAGTGCCGCACGCTATTTGCCCAGGGTCCCGGCTTTCATTAGCCACCGGGACCGACCCGGTATGACCCCGCATTATATACCAGACCGGGCGCAGGGTGTCCTTAAGAGGTTAAACGTATTAATTTTCGTGCATGTAGTTATGATTTTTTCCAGAAGTACGACAAAATCAAACCTATATAAGTAGGGCATCATTTTAATCGTATGGACCTACAGGATAAAGAGAAGGTGTCATTTTTACCGAAAAATTTACTGCGTAGAAACGGAAGCACCCAAAATATACAAAATGGCATTTTTTTTTCTTCAATTTTGTCGCACAATGATTTTTTTTCACATTTTGCCATAGATTTTTGGTTAAATTGACTGATATCATTACAAAGTAGAATTGGTGGCACAAAAAATAAGCCATAATATGGATTTTTAGGTGCAAAATTTTAAGAATTCTGATTTTTAGGTAAGGAAGAAAAAAACTAAATTGCAAAAACAGAAAAACCTTGAGTCCTTAAGGGGTTAAGTTAAGGGAGCCAATAATTCTGTCCAATCCATTTTTGGAGTTTGGTGTGACATTATGCTTTTTTGGTTTAGTTCCAATACACACAAAGGGGGACATGTATCAAAGAATTTACACAGTTTGTGTGTGTAAATTCTTGCGCAAAATCTTGTGCAATCGTTTTTTTGCGTCTTTTTTTGCATACATTCTGATATCGCGACATCAGGAGGAAATGCTCTATGGGGTACCTTGGAGTGACATCTATAGTAGCCACTTTTCCTTTACACCCCAAAATTTTCAGCAAGTGCTTTTTTTTAACGCAAATATAAGCCATCTTAGACTGCACTTAGCGAGATGCTCTAAATCATCAATGTCATTTTTCACAGCGGATTGCGGAGATTACTCTGCTTCTGCCACCAGTCAGATTATCTCTGTGATACTTGTGATAATTTTTCCATGTACCTTTTAATAACAATGTAATGGATTATGGACACTTGCGAACACCCTTTCACCCGCAGTCTAACCCCATACACCCGATAATATACCGGGTTATAGTGCGGGTGAAATACTTCCCAACACAGATCAGACTTCACACTGTGTAAAATTCAAACTTCCCGCTGTTCTTGATGAGTGCAGGAGATTGTGTTGTAGTCCAGGGGCTGAGGCGCAGATCACAGCAGGTCATTCTGCTGAGACCCGCTGCGATCACCATTTATTAACTTAAAAAGCCAGCAGTACATGCGGCTCCACTGCGCTGCCCACGGCTCCTGTATACACGGTCATAATTCATAATCCCCGCCGCTGGGATACAGGAGCTCTGATTGGTCAATAGCTATCCACCAATCAGTGCTCCCCTCTCCCGGCGGGGATTATGAATTATAAGAACTGTATATAGGAGCTGGCGGGCAGTGCAGTGTAGCCGCATGTACCGCTGGCTTGTATAGTTAATAAATGCGGATCGCAGCAGGTCTCTGGAGAATGATCTGCTGCGATCTGCCCCTCTGCCTTTGGACTACTACTCCTATCGTGATCCTGTACCATGATGGGAGTAGTTATAGTACCGCAGCGCTGAGGGATGGCACTTGCACATCCCCCGACTGCGGGACTTTATAGGACTACTACTCCCATCATGGACAGACTCTGCCCATGATGGGAGTTGTAGTCCAGGGGCTGAGGTGCAGATCACACTGGGTCATTCTGCAGAGACCCGCTGCGATCCGCATGTAAGTTAGGAAGCCGGGCGGTAAATACGTCTACATCGCGCTGCCCGCGGCTTCTATATACACTGACATAATTCATAATCGCCGCCGCCGGGAGAGTCTGATTGGTCAATAGCTGTTCTCCAATCAGAGCTCCCGTGTTCCGGCGGCGGCGATTATGAATTATGACAGCTGTATATATAGAAGCCGCAATGTAAACGCATGTACTGCCGCTTTGTATAGTTAATAAATGCCGATCGCAGAGGACCTCCAGAGAATGATCTGCTGCGATCCGCATTTAAGTTAGGAAGCCGGCGGTACATAAGTCTACATCGCGCTGCCCACGGCTTCTATATACAGTGACCTAATTTATAATCCCCGCCGCCGGAACACGGGAACTCTGATTGGAGAATAGCTATTGACCAATCAGAGCTCCCGTCTCCCGGCGGGGATTATGAATTATGTCAGTGTATATAGAAGCCGCGGGCAGCGCGATCTAGACGCATGTACCGCCTGGCTTCCTAACTTAAATGCGGATCGCCGCGGGTCTCTGCAGAATGACCCGATGCGATCTGCACCTCAGCCCCTGGACTACAACTCCCATCATGGACAGAGTCTGTCCATGATGGGAGTAGTAGTCCTAAAATTCCCGCAGCGGGGGATGTGCAAGTGCCATCCCTCAGCAGCGCTGCGGTACTACAAATACTCCCATCATGGGACAGACTCATGATAGAAGTAGTAGTCCAAGGGCAGAGGGACAGATCTCTGTTCCCATTATGCAAAACACATAATTTGAACAGAGCAGTGTGTTCCCAAACAGGGAGACTCCAGCTGTTACTTAACTACTGCCCCCCATGATGGGAGTTGTAGTTTAGCAACAACTGGAGGCTCCCTGTTTAGTAACACGCTGCATTATGTGCGCTCTTCCCAGGGGAGAGCACAAAAAAAATTTACTAACCCATATTTCTTGTTCTTTTCTTCTCATTTCAGATACGTGAATGCGGAGGACTACGTCAGATTCGGTGAACTGCGACGATGACCAGTGTTTTTTTTTTTTATTTCAATAAAATGGTTAACCAGGGCTGAGGGGGGAGTGATTTTTTTTTAATTTTTTAATTATTTTTATTAATGTGTTGTGTTTTTTAAAATGTTATTTTCAGGCTTAGTAGTGGAAGCCATCTTATAGATGGAATCCATTACTAAGGCAGGGCTTAGCGTTAGCCCCATAATCAGCTAGCCCTAACCCCCAATTATTACCCCGGTACCCACCACCACAGGGGTGCCGGGAAGAGCCGGTAACAACAGGCCTGGAAAATAAAAAATGGCGCTCCTGGGCCTAGGCGGTAACAGGCTGGCGTTATTTAGGCTGGGGAGGGCCAGTAACAATGGTCCTCTCCCACCCTGGTAACGTCAGGCTGTTGCTGCTTGGTTGGTATCTGGCTGATACTGAACATAGGGGGAACCCTATGCGTTTTTTTTTGTATAAATAAAAAAAATATAAAGTGTGTGGTTACCTAATTTTTTTCAGTATCAGCCAGATACCAACCAAGCAGCAACAGCCTGATGTTACCAGCGTGGGTGAGGACCATTGTTATTGGCCCTCCCCAGCCTAAATAACGCCAGCCTGTTACCACCAAGGCCCAGGAGCGCCATTTTTTGATGCTCCGGGCCTGTTGGTACCGGCGCTTCCCGGCACCCCTGTGGCGGTGGGTACCAGGGTAATAATTGGAGGTTAGAGCTAGCTGTTTTTGGTGCTAACGCTAAGCCCTGGCATAGTAATGGATTCCGTCTATAAGACAGCTTCCACTACTAAGCCTGAAAATTCAATTATAAAAAATCACAACACATTGAAAAAAAAAAAAAACACTCCCCCACAGCCCTCGTTAACCCTTTTATTGACATAAAAAAAAACGCTGTTCATCGTCGCAATCCACCAAATCTGACATCGTCCTTTGCATTCACATATCTAAATTTTCGAAGAAAAAAAACTAAACAAAAAGTTTAGTACATTTTTTTTGTTTCCGTACACCAGCAAAAACACAAGAAAAACTGAAAACACAGGAAAAAGCTGTAAAAGTTAAAAGTTTTTCTGGCGTTTTTTGCTGATGGACAAAAAAAAAAAAAATAATGGAATCATGACCTCAAAGCAATAGAACAAAATCCTTATGTCCACTTTTCCTGTGAGGTAGAGAAAGAGTGTACGGTAGAGCGAGGGGGGGGGGGCGTTTCTATATTTGCACAAGACTTCTCAAAAGGAGTGTACAGCCTTAGTAAATTCTGAGCAAAAGTGTACAATAGACAAGAGTGTAAAGGGGTAGAACTGTGTCTACAATAGACACATAATGATACATGTCCCCCAAAGTGAACATGTGTATAGCAAAACATGTGTTCCTGCAATCCTCTTGTGTGAGAAATACTTCATTTTCTAGAAAAATTTCAGGGGTGCCAACATTTACGGCCATGACTGTAGGTGTGTTGATCGCTCAGATATAGATATGAGCTTATTCCCCCTGAGGACACTCCTGGGTATTTGTTCATTGACCTTAGGAGTAGAAACGTGCATTGGGAATACTAATTACTATATTGTTTTTTTCCAGGGAATAACAGTGTACTTTACCGCTGTCCCTGGTGGTTTGCGTAGATAATTTTATTAATCCAGCCACCCTGCTGAATATATGTGTTTGTTGTAACCAATACAACACCTTATACTATTGATTGTAACCAGTTGATAGGTTTTTGCATATATGGATATTTTATCTCGTATGATTTTTCTCTCTTTTTTGGGGAATGCACTTTTTCCAGATTTTTAGTGGATTTTAGTGATTACCAATTAAATACTACGTTTTATGGCACCTCTTTTTTGTTCATTACCTATTTAAGCCTGAGAGGACATTTAGACTTGGTATACGTGCAGACTTTATCAATATACGATTTATATTAATATATATCAGTATATACAAAACCCTCCACTATAATGGAAGGAGGACCAGATCAGAAAGCATAGATCTATACAAATACCAGGCAGGCACCCCCCCCCCCCCTAAACCCCACACATTCCGTTGCCTGTGGGCAACTCCCTCAGGGGTGCACATCTGTGACTTTGAATTTTTACTTCATGGCACCACTCGTCGGACATTCGTGGTCACACCCTCACAATTCATGAAGTCATAGAGGCCCTGTAGTGGCACCATCACAATCCATAAAGTAATCTCATAATAGAGCCCCAGAATAAGCACCCTTACCATCCATGGAGTGATGTCATCATAGAGCCCCAGTGGTGGCACCCTCGCAACCATGGAGTAATGCCTTCATACAGCTATTAGTGGGAGTATCCCGCCAGGTTTACCTTCAACCACTTTAAATGGCAGCTGCTGTGTCCGCATAGAATGGTGGCTGTGACTGACAGTGGCATTCTTGCATTGGCAGCCAGTTTTATGGATATTGATCCCCTTAAGCACTCACCATGCTAATTGATTTTGATCCCCATAAAGGGGTACTCCCCCCCCCCCCCCCATATGCACTTAAGGATGCAAGGCGTACAGGTATGCCCTTGTCCCCTGGTACTTAAGGACGCCCTAATGCCTTATGTGACTTTGAAGTAAGCGGAGGAGCTGCCCTTGCTTTAGAACAGTAAGTGTCGGATACCATCAGTAGCTAGACACTCACTGCTTATGCCAGGCAGTGGTGATCCCGCTGCTGCCCAGAATTTAATCTTTTGGATGCCATTATCAATGCTGATCACGGTGTCTAAAGTAAAAAAACAAAAAAAAATCTGCAGTAGCTCAGAAGAGCTTACCGAACCGATCGCGGGTGTTTGGTAAGCTAAAATGGCGGAGGAAGGTTCCCCTTACCTGCCTCTTGCCACTGATCGCCGACTCACTGATGTTGCCTGGCTTAGCCAGGCTAGATCAGTGGATAGCCAATCACACTGTGTAATGCTTTGTCATAGGCATAGCATTATACAGTGAATGCAATCTAATGATTGCATATTAAAGCGTACCTGTCAGATCCAACAAAAAAAAAACTTTTTAATATTTCACTCAGTACCTAATCCTTACCATGTACATCTAATTTTTATGTGTCTAGCACCTTTTTTTTTATTACACTTTTAATTTAGCTCACTAGTCTGAATTCCTCTCAAAGGGAGGGGGTGTGGCCTCACTGTGCAGGTCTCCGCCCCTCCCTCAGTATGCTGTCTGCTCACATCTCCTCTAGCATTAGCAAAACTACAACTCCCAGCTTGTCCTCACTGACAGTAGCGGGACACAAGCTGAAAGTGGGAGGATTTTTCCTCCAGCTGTGAGCCCTGCACTCACAGCTGTCAATCAAGGAAGTGTGTCCATGAGATAGGTGAGGATACATGGACACAGCAGGACTAGTATGTGTCCAAGCAGGCAGGGGGACAGTTGTTTGACTGGCTTTTTCAGTATGAAATACTGAAAATTTTCTAATGAAAGCATTTGCAAAACCTATTGGTTTTGCAGGCTTTACAACATATCAAAAGTTTTTGCATCTGACAGTGCCCAGTATAAAATAAAATGTTTCTAACATTATATAAATCATATATCGTTACAGTGTATCGTTTTAATCTCATTGACCTACAGAATAAAAAGGCCATGGATTATTTTTACCATAAAGTGCACTGCAGAAAAACCAAACCCCCACAAGTAGTAAAATTACAGTTTTCTTATATATTTCTGCTCACATAATTTTTTTTGGTTTTGCGGTACATTTTATGTTAAAATGAAAGGTGTCATTACAAAGTACAATTGGTCGTGCAAAATGGTTCTGTAGGTGGAAAAATAAAAAAAAGGAGGTATGGATTTTAAATAGGAGTGGAGGAAAAAACGAAAACACAAAAAATGAAAAATTTCCCCAAGCCCCAGGCTTCAGTGTTTGGAACGCCGCAATCCCACCCCGGAGATCAGCAAGACTCCCGACAATCAGATATCTTATCCCCTATTGTTTGGATAGGGAATAAGATGTATAGGGGCGGAGTACCCATTTAATGATGACAGCACAGCTTCTGGGTTGTACAGTGGCTGCCAAACAGTAAATAATTAACAGAGAAAAGATCCAGAACTTACACCATCATATAAAACATCAGGGGTTGTCATGTCAACTAGGGCGAACAGTAAGGAAATATTTCCAACCTTGACATTTACAGCATAGCCAGTGGCAGCCTTACCAGGCAGCCTGGGCTCTCTGTTCTGTACATATATGTGGGTTAAACATGAATTTTTATTGATGGCACATACTCAGGGTACATCATCTTCATGGGTGTTTGTTATTTTCTGCATGAGGTACTAAACTGGGAATACATGTGTTGTTTTTTTTTTTGGGATAGCCTTAAAGGGGTACTCCGCCCCTAGACATCTTATCTTAGGAGATAAGATGTCTGATCGCAGGGGTCCCAACGCTGGGAACCTCCGCAATATCTCCTGCAGCAGCCCCCATCATCTGCTGCACGGAGCGAACTTCACTCAGTGCTAGATGACGGGCAATACAGGGGCCAGAGTATTGTGATGACATGGCCCTGCCCCCTCGTGATGTAATGATACTCCAGCCCCTGAGTCGCAGGCTTGCAATACTAAATTATAAGACTAGTCTAATCCCTGAGGAATTTAGAAACAGGATTGGTAGGCGATTGCATCGTGTTAGTCGATGCAGAAATGGTTAAAGAGTACCTGTCACAAAATAAACTGTTCTAAACTAACTCAGGCTATGTTCCCTAACTACTCCTAACACCCCTCCCACCCAATCAGAAATTCTTATCTTTAAAAAGCTTTGTATCTTACCTTTATTCTTGCTCACATAGTGCAATTTCCCAGCAGGAGAAAGTGGGCATTTCCCAGCAGGCATGACATCACTGAAGCCTGCTGGGGGGATAACTTCCACCCTCACATGGTTGCAGAGCTGTAATGAAGATCTCAGTCTCTGTGCATGTTTAAGTCTGTGTTGCTATCAGTGAGTCTCTCCTGCAGGTTTCAGTTTGTGCAGCTTTCTGTGAGAATCTGTGGAGCTTTCACTTTCTGTGCAGCTGTCAATCAAGCTCAGTGCAGAAAAGCACTTCCTGAGTTTGGTCTCCTGCCAGGCCGGTAGGAGACCAAACTCACTGTATTAATTGTGGCAGGGAACAAAACAAAGACACCTAGTGGCAGTTTTTTCTATTACATTTAAAATATATTTATGTTGATAATTTTAAAAGCAAGTGAATGGGAAAGTGTCTGGTGACAGGTACTGTAACTCATTCACTAGCAAAGAAGGGTCAATGCTGTTTTCAGTAAGTGGCAGACTGGGCAAAGGGGCAAAGCAGCTGTGAGAGCGGGGATCAAGTGCTATTCTCTTTCTTTCCCTCAAACACCCACTGGCATTCTCCCTAAAACACATGACTGACTGCTTCTGAATATCCCATACTGTATAAGGGAGCATACAAGTTATTGTCCAACCACTCTTCAACATACGAGGAATACAGGATGCCTGTTCTCGGATCTTGTTGAATTAGCTGCTTCCCCGTAAAGAAAAATAAGATATAGAGGATATACCGTATATACTCGAGTATAAGCCGACCCGAGTATAAGCCGAGACCCCTAATTTCAACCCAAAATCCCAGGAAAAGTTATTGACTCGAGTATAAGCCTAGGGTGGGAAATACCTCATCCCCCCCTGTCATCATCCAGACCCGTCATTAACATCCTCATCATCATCCCCTTGTCATCATCCCACACATCCCCCCTTCATCATCCCCTTATCATCCCACACATCCCCCCTTCATCATCCCCTTGTCATCATCCCACACATCCCCCCTTCATCATCCCCTTATCATCCCGCACATCCCCCCTTCATCATCCCCTTATCATCCCGCACATCCCCCCTTCATCATCCCCTTATCATCCCACACATCCCCCCTTCATTATCCCCTTATCATCCCGCACATCCCCCCTTCATCAACCCCTTATCATCCCACACCCCCCCCTTCATCATCCCCACCCCCCTTCATCATCCCCACACCCCCCCTTCATCATCCTCTTCTCATCATTCGCCCTCAGTGGTCTTCAACCTGCGGACCTCCAGAGGTTTCAAAACTACAACTCCCAGCAAGCCCGGGCAGCCATCGGCTGTCCGGGCTTGCTGGGAGTTGTAGTTTTGAAACCTCCGGAGGTCCGCAGGTTGAAGACCACTGCGGCCTTCAACATCATCCAGCCCCCTCTCACCCCCCTTTAGTTCTGAGTACTCACCTCCGCTCGGCGCTGGTCCGGTCCTGCAGGGCTGTCCGGTGAGGAGGTGGTCCGGTGGGGAGGTGGTCCGGGCTGCTATCTTCACCGGGGGCGCCTCTTCTCCGCGCTTCCGGCCCGGAATAGAGGCGTTGCCTTGACAATGACGCAGAAGTACGTTGGCAATGAACGCACCTATGCGTCGTTGTCACGGCAACGTGACTATTCTGAGGCCGGGCCCGAAGCGCTTAGAAGAGGCCTCCCCGGTGAAGATAGCAGCCCGGAACCAGTATCCCACCGGACCACCTCCTCACCGGACAGTCCTGCAGGACCGGACCAGCGCCGAGCGGAGGTGAGTACTCAGAACTAAAGGGGGTGAGAGGGGGCTGGATGATGTTGAAGGCCGCAGTGGTCTTCAACCTGCGGACCTCCGGAGGTTTCAAAACTACAACTCCCAGCAAGCCCGGACAGCCGATGGCTGCCCGGGCTTGCTGGGAGTTGTAGTTTTGAAACCTCTGGAGGTCCGCAGGTTGAAGACCACTGCGGGTGGGGGAGTTCACTCGAGTATAAGCCGAGGGGGGTGTTTTCAGCACGAAAAATCGTGCTGAAAAACTCGGCCTATACTCGAGTATATACGGTAGCTCTTAATATATAATGGAAAAACTCTTGATAAAGTGTGTGCAAATAATTACTGTATAATGGAAGGGTACAATAGTCGACAATATCAGCAACAAGAAAAGCCTACGTCATACGTAAATATTAACTTTAGCAAGAGGGTTACTGTCAGAGGACATCAGTGGGTCAATGAAACACTAAGGCTGCTTACACAAAGCATTCCTTTCCATCGGAGATACATCAAGTGAAAGACTAATTGTCCTCTGTGGAGACATACATAGGAGTACAGATAGAACTAATAGGCATAAGAAAACAGAAGAATGCATATACAGAGCATTCAAAGTAAAGCCTCTTTTCTCAAATTAGGTAAAATATATTTGGAAAGTCTTCAGAAGCTTTCACATTTTGTTATGTTGAGACCTTATTTAACCCTCGCTCTTATGAGAGATATATACGTGTGTGTGTGTGTGTGTGTGTGTGTGTGTGTGTGTGTGTGTGTGTAATAGCATGTGGGACTTTTAATCTCTATATGGAGGCTTATATATGTGGATTTTCTCTAATATATGCTAATAGTCTGATCAATATTGCCCTGTAAAAAAAAAAAGCAGCCAATGAAATGGTATGATCACAGAGTATCCTATTGTAAATATATATATTTTTATACACACACACACAGTGGGGAGAACAAGTATTTGATACACAGCCGATTTTGCAGGTTTTCCCACTTACAAAGCATGTAGAGATCTGTAATTTTTATCATAGGTATTCCAATAAAATTGAATAAAATTTTAAAAACAGAGGTGGAGATTTATCAAAACCTGTGTAGAGGAAGAGTGGTGCATTTGCCCAAAGCAACCAATCAGATCACTTCTTTTTCAAAAAGACCTCTGAAAAATGAAAGTAGTAATCTAAATGGTTGCTATGGGCAACTGCACCACTATTCCTCTGGACAGGTTTTGATAAATTTCCCCCATTGTTTCAAGATGAACTCTCGTTTCTGTTTTTATTTTATTTTGTTTGCTATATTTGGATAGACAACCCTCTGGTGTTTAGGTTGCTGGGACTTCAGACCTTTGCTTCCCCCAGACTGGGATTCATTTAGGTATTGTGGGAGTTGTGATTTTTTCAAACCTATTCAGGTGAGCTCCTTTTTGCTACATTACTATCATTATCACCTCTGTCAAACGTTACTACCCCTAGGAGGTGCTCCGCTTTCTCAAGTTTTCCTTTCTACGTAAAAATTTAATAAAACGCAGTTTAGTGGGGGTGCCCCGGTGGAAAACAAATGTTTTCAAATCAACAGGTGTCAGAAACTGATTTGTAAATTACTTCTGTTTAAAAATCATTCCTTCCAGTATTTATCAGCTGCTGTAAACTACAGAGAAAGTTGTGTAGTTCTTTCCAGTCTAACCACAGTGCTCTCTGTTGACACCTCTGTCTGTGTCAAGAACTGTCCAGAGCAGGAGCAAATCCTTATAGCAAACCTCTTCTGCTTTGGACAGTTGCTGACACGGACAGAGGTGTCAGCAGAGAGCACTGGGGTCAGAATGGAAAAAACTATACAACTTCCTCTGGAGCATACAGCAGCAGATACTAGAAGGCTTAAGATTTTTAACTAAAAAGCAATTTATAAGTGTATAAAACTTTCTGGTACCAGTTGATTTGCAAACCTTTTTTCTTTTCCACCCTTAAAAAAAGGACCAGCATTACAGTATCTCAAAAAGGAAGCCTACTAGTTAAAGGTGAATCTCTGACTGCTTTGACAGCCCAGACAGAGATTAAAACATCAAAAATGGTAATAAGAACAGGCTACTAAAATAGCAATGCATAAACCTATGTGATCAAGACAGCTATACAGGAAAGGAGTTGTGTATAAGATTCACTCTAATACAAATACCGATGATATCTTAGAAGTAAAGAGATGCTGTCTCCTGTATAGTACTAACAGCTATAACCTCATTTAGCGCTCTACTTATCTTGCCTGCCCTTTCCCCAGGAAAGAATTTTAAAAATGTGCCAAGTACAGGCACTGATTGGGACTGGTTCTGGATTTTTTCTTCTTTTCTTTTTTTACCGGGAAGGGATTTGTTGCATGGATTAAAGTCTCAACACATAATTCACATTCTTGTGCGATACAGTTAGAAGAGACATCCACTACGATTCCCTTGGTAGGGAATGCAAAAGGCCATAGAGAAGGTGCAGGAGTGCCTGTACATTTGCCAGTGGCAAATGACTAAAATATTAAAATGCTGCATTTCAGAAATATATTAAGCTTTAAATCTATCTTCAGCTCCAAGATGTAAATGAGTTCTAAATTGTTTGATAACCAAACATTGCTATTATTTTCCATGCCGTCATCTGTTAACATGAATAATGTTCTTAGTCATTTCCACAGTTCCCTACATACAGTCTATTAAGATTCTGAATTATCTATGCTATTAACAAGAATGAGACTATCCCCTTGAATCCCCTTAAGGTGAGGGATGTTCTAGTCTGCAGCGTTGATGCCCAAGCCTTATATACTGCAGTTCTATCCCTAATGATCAAGAAATAAAAGCACTCAAGTAAAAGTGTCCACTACCAATAACATCATGATTTCATCATTTAGGACTTGCAATATATTTTGACACAATAATTTTTTTGGTTCAACTCCAAGATCTACCACCAGCTCGAACACTGCCATGGGTAGCCATGTGGTGCCTACATATGCTAACCTTCTTCTGGGCTGGTGGGAGGACACTGTAGTCTTGTCTAAAACCATGTCAGAACAACCTATATTAGGGGCGTTCCATCAATGACATTACAATAATTTAGTCAGGACCCAAGAACATCTGTCATTTGTGGGTAAACTAAATGCTGATATTGGTGGGCTGAGGTTTACATATGAAACCAAAATCAACTGCTTTCTAGTTGTTTTATTACACAAGAATGCTTTAAGGGGGTTTAGATACCACTGTTTGTTACCAGCCATAGGTTTTCTACAGTCTCCTTCAGTGGGACAGCCATCAGTGTACCCTAAGAAGAGGGATACCCAAGTGTCCATTCCTTCATATTAGATGGATGCGTTTCTCTTTACAAGATTTTAAAGTGGAGCCTGAAAAACGAAGAGTGTATCATGATGAGAATATTCATAGGGCTTCGCAGAATGCATGGGACAAAGACAGAAGGAATCTTCTGGTCCAGAAATCCAAGCTAGAACATCATGGTCAGGTTTCTTAACACATTTAATACAGTAGCCAAGAAAGTCTGACATTTTGGAAAGATTCTGGCCAATTCTAAAGTCGGATTTTGCTATTGCTTTCAATGTTAGGACATCGGACAGAGATCACATATAGGAGCGGGAAGGTCATGACGTGGGCCTGCATCAGTGCTGCTGGCACTGGGGAGCTAAAATTCATTAAGGGACCCTGAATACCAGCATGTACTATGACATACTGAAGCAGAGCATGACCCCCTTCCTTTGGAGACTAGGCTGCAGGGTAGAACGCCAACATCATATCGATCCCAAACACGCCTCCAAGACAACCACTGCTTTGCAAGAGAAGCTGAGGGGAAGGATGATTTACTAGCCAAGAAGTTTTCCAGACCTAAACCTTATGGAGTACCCCCTTAAAGGGGTACTCCAGGGAAGGGAAGATTATTATATTATATATATATATATATATATATATATATATATATATATATATATATATATATATATAGCTCCAAAGCAACCATACTTCCTGGATATGTTCCCTGTAAACCATCCTGTCTGATATGCATGGCTAGTGTGGCCCCTTATCTTCTCTGGCTGCTTAATATTCTTTGCCAACCTTCTCTCCCCTTGCCTACATCTCCCAGCAATTATTGCAATTCTGCTCTGCCAGCCCCTATCCAACTACTCTGAGCAGCAGAGAGGGGTTCAGTGTCTGATTGGCTTAGGCTGCACATACCTCCCAGTTCTCAACAGTAAGGAGAACATGACCCCTCAGTACAGGTCAGAACCCAAAGTCTGCGTCTCCCAGGAGGGTTGGGGCTGCTTTCAGAAAGGGATTTGGACAGAGTGGATGGCTGGATGATGTCATTCCCTCACTTCATGCATGTAAGTGACAATCAAAGAGGGGAAACTGTTCTATATAGCCAATGAATGATATTTAGACAATTAAATAGGTTTATGAGAGGGAAAGGATGGGCTATGGTTTTAGTTCCCCAGAGCAACCCTTTAAAACGGAAGGAGGGGGAGCACAAGGTGTCTGGAATCCACCAGCTCTGTAATGTTGTAATGGAGGAGTGGAATAGCACTCCAGTGGCAATCTGTGAAGCTGTGGTGAACTTCATCCCCAATAGGACTTAGGGAGTGCTAGAAAATAATCGCGGTCAAACAAAATACTGACACTTTGGACCCAATTTGGAAATTTTCACTTAAGGGTGTACTTACTATTGTTGCCAAGGTTTACATAGAAATACATTCTCGAAGTGATTAGCTGTATAAGCCGTGGCAGTGTGATGTAATGGGCCCAGGCACCAAAAAGAAGGCCTGACCTGGGCTCAATACACTACTCTGTCGCTAAGCTCATCACCGGCAGGGGCCGGACATCGTTGCAGACAGCGATTAGCTGAGCACTGGGACAGGTCAGGTCCCAAAAGCAGGAAGAAGACCAACACCGGAGGACGGGAGAGCAGTTCAGACCGCAAAAGGTAAGTTATGGTTTACTAGATTAGTTGAGACAGTCCGGAAATGATGGCAAAATAATTTTTTTTGCTGGCGTTCTCCATGAAATACACCTGCTAACATATTAAGGCCACCCTGACCTTAGTATCACGAACACTGGCCCCGATTTACTATTGTAAACCAGACATGTTTTGTCAGGTTGTGCGCCAGAATCTGGCGCATTGCGCCAGAATTCTGTCTGCACCAGAAATGAAAAACCCGAAGTTGTATCTGTGAAAGGGGGAGAGGTCACAGAAAATGGGCGTGTTCCTGACATTTTCATAAAAACCCTACATATTTACTAAGGTTTCCACAGAAAATATGGTGGATTTGAGCTGAGGATCAGAGAATGTGTAAAAAATATATAAAAAAAAGTAAAAAGTAAAATGTAGGGAAAAGTGCAAAATGTAGGGAAAGCTTAGTAAATACTGTGGAAAAAATTGTAGGGAATTAAAACCCACAAAGAAACCTACACTCCACTCTTAGTAAATCAGGGCCATTGTCTTTATTCCTTTTTGTATCTATAAGTATGTACGGTATGTATGTATGTACGTACGTACGTACGTACGTACGTACGTACGTACGTACACACACACACACACAGTCATGGCCGTAAATGTTGGGACCCCTGAAATTTTTCTAGAAAATGAAGTTTTTCTCACAGAAAAGAATTGCAGTAACACAGGTTTTGCTATACACATATGTATTCCCTTTGTGTGTATTGGAACTAAACCAAAAAAGGGAGGGGAAAAAAATTGTGGAAAAATAAGTGTTTCAAGTATGTGATGCTCCTTTAAACTCACCTGGGGCAAGTAACAGGTGTGGGCAATATAAAAATCACACCTGAAAGCAGATAAAAAGGAGAGAAGTTCACTTAGTCTTTGCATTGTGTGTCTGTGTGTGCCACACTAAGCATGGACAACAGAAAGAGGAGAAGAGAACTGTCTGAGGACTTGAGAACCAAAATTGTGGAAAAATATCAACAATCTCAAGGTTACAAGTCCATCTCCGGAGATCTAGATTTGTCTTTGTTCCACAGTGCGCAACATTATCAAGAAGTTTGCAACCCATGGCACTGTAGCTAATCTCCCTGGGCGTGGACGGAAGAGAAAAATTGATGAAAGATGTCAACGCAGGATAGTCCGGATGGTGGATAAGCAGCCCCAAACCAGTTCCAAAGATATTCAAGCTGTCCTGCAGGCTCAGGGAGCTTCAGTGTCAGAGCGAACTATCCGTCAACATTTAAATGAGATGAAACGCTATGGCAGGAGACCCAGGAGGACCCACTGATGACACAGAGACGTGCCTTGAATGTGTGCAAGTCATCATGAAATCTGAGGATTACCAACGTATTTTGGGTCATATTGTACAGCCCAGTGTCAGAAAGCTGGGTTTGCATCCAAGATCTTGGGTCTTCCAGCAGGACAATGATCCCAAACATATGTAAAAAAGCACCCAGAAATGGATGGCAAAAAAGCGCTGGAGAGTTCTGAAGTGGCCAGCAATGAGTTTAGATCTAAATCCCATTGAACACCTGTGAAGAGATCTTAAAATTGCTGTTGGGAAAAGGCACCCTTCCAATAAGAGACCTGGAGCAGTTTGCAAAGGAAGAGTGGTCCAACATTCCGGCTGAGAGGTGTAAGAAGCTTATTGATGGTTATAGGAAGCAACTGATTTCAGTTATTTTTTTCCAAAAGGCGTGCAACCAAATATTAAGTTAAGGGTGCCAATTTTGTCCAGCCCATTTTTGGAGTTTGGTGTGACATCTTGTCCAATTAGCTTTTTTCCTCCTTTTTTGGTTTAGTTCCAGTACACACGAAGGGATTAAACATGTGTACAGCAAAACACGTGTTACTTAATTTTCTAAAAAACAATATATATTTATTATCCCTCGCAGCACATATATATATATTCCCCCCCCCCCCCCCCCAGCAGCTATCATAAGCACTCGGCAGCGATATGAATGAAAAGTTATCTATGAGCAGCACATAACGCTATATGTCTGGCCCCCACAGCGCTTCTATAATCATGTGCCTCTGCAGCGCTGTGAATGAAAAGTATTCTAACAGCAGCGCATCTGGCAGAGAAGCCAGCCAGCGCAATGCGCTGCTGATAGAATACTTGTCCTTCATAGCGCTGCGAAGGCATATGATTATAGAAGCGCTGTGGGGGCCAGACATATGGATATACGTCTGACCCCCACAGCGCTTCTATATAAGGGAGGGGGGGGGGGGGGAAATCATACACACACACACATATATATATATATATATATATATATACACACACATACATACATATACACACACACACACACACACACACGGGGGGGGGGGGGGGGGGGGGGGAGGGCAATAAAAGGACATACTGAAGTTTAAAAAACCCTGCCAGGAGCTCTGAATGGCTCCTTAAGACCGGCCATCAAGGGTTCCCAGCAGGGAATTTAAAAATGAAAGTAAAATACACCGTATATCGCAGGGGAGTGGAGCATGCCGCCTGCTCCCCTGTTTAATAACTTCTAATCGCATCGGGTCTCAGAAGTGAGACCCAGTGCGATCATTCCCTCAGCCCCTGTACTACAACCCAAATCATGGAACAGAGTTATTTTGATGGATATTATTCAGCTGTTAGCACCAGTTATTTCATATACGCTATTACAAATCCGTTTTTACACAGAAAACAGATGTTTAATAACAAATGAATACCCATAGTGTGAAAGGAGCCTTAGATGAAATGTATCAATTGGCGCGCACACTTTAATGAATGCCCGCTGAACTGCTCTAGTTACGTGTCTCAGAACAGTGGCTGGCCGTGCAACAATTGTATTAAAAGTCGCATGGACCTTAACCCCTTTACTGCCCGTTTTGACCTTAATGACCAAGCGATTCTGAGACAGTTTTTTCATGACATGTTGTACTTTACATTAGTTTGATTGATATATTTAGCGTTTTTTTGTAAAAAAAAAAAAAATTGCAATAAATACAAAGTGGCGGCGGAATTTTAAAATTATGTTTTTTGCAGATTTTTCATTGTAATAAATTTTTTTCTTTAACAGTAGGCGTTGACAGAGAAATGCAACTCAAGAACTATTCCTTGAATTCTGATGTATTTAGAAATATCCCATATGTGGCATTTGTGCGCAACGTGACACATACAGGCAAGCTGTGTGAATTTTGGGTCCTGCTTTTAGTTTAGGATATTTTGTTGGCATCATATAAAAAATATATATATATTTTTGGGAGACAGGTGGGCACTATCATTGGTACCATTTTGGGGTACAGGTGACTTTTTTAGTCTTTCGTCATGCGGTATAAATGACAAGACTTTACTCTGCAGGTTGATAAGATTATGGCAATACCAAATGTATATACTTTTTTTTATATTTTAGTACATTTATAGCATAAAAACTATTTTTGTAAAAAAAATATAATCATGTTTGTACGTCGATGTATTCTGTGAGCTATAACTTATTTTTTCACTGGCGCAATTGTGCGGAGACTTTTTTTGCGGGACGACGACTATTTTTGGGTGTGTAATATTATATATATATATATATATATATATATATATATATATATATATATATATATAATCTCAACAGGAGAATACAGCAGCACCATGCTAGCACAAAGATATAGATAAAACATGAGTATATAGATAAAACATGAAAAGCTATACAGCTGTAGTGCAATAAATGAAAATATGAAATTATGAAACAGTGAGGTACTTTGCTTGCAAATTTGGCGGCCAAATAGCTTGGACCGTCCCACCACGGTAAGGTGACCTCATTTTGGGACAGACCCTACACTATGAATATGCCTCTGTGTGAACAGTTCAGCAGGCATTGCAAGATCTGAAACATCCAAGGCACCTTATATACACCTGATAGAGGTGGGTGGGGTGCAAGAGCCAACATGTAAGCCAGGTCCATATAATAGTTTGGAATCATTAGTGCTGGCCAACTTATTCTTTGTTTGTATTACACATATGGGGGAGTGGCTACCTCCATGTTGGCTCTTTCCTCTATCAGGTGTATATAAGGTGCCTTGGAGAGAGAGAATTTTTTTACTTCACACTTTTTTTTTATTTTGACACTTGACTTTTTTTTTACTATTATACACATAATGCAATGGAGTACACATCTGTACTCCATTGAATTGTGCCTAGGTGTCAGTTTTAGACTGACAGACATAGGATAGCAGATCAGCCTCTACCTTAGGTAGAGGCTGATCTGCCTCTGTTGCCATGACAACGGAGGCCATTGTCAGACCTCCGGTTGCCATGGCAACCATCGGCACACTGCTTTCACATTGCAGAGTGCCCATCGGTCACAGATGAGCTCCCTCCCTCTGTAACCCTAATAGACGTTGCGGTCACAGTGAGTGCAGCATCTATAGGGTTAACTCAGGATCGTAGCGCAGCTCCAATCCTGAGTGCTGAGGGCGGCCTCCTCCGATGGGCCCCCCCCCCCCCCCCCCCTCTCTTGCGATCGCTTCACTGAGTGAAGCAACGGAGGAGAGGGGAAGGAGGAGACCCCCCGCACTATCACTGCTATTGGTCCGTCTGTACTGACGGCAAGGGACCGCTGTGATTGGTCACTGGCCGGCTTCAGGAAGGCCCAGCTGTGCAGTACAGCAAAGCTCAATAAACTGTCACAGCGCCCGGCGGCGCTGTGACAGTTTAAAGTTATCTGGTACATGTATGTGGTGATGTGGGAAGTCATCCCTAATCACCACGTACATGTACCAGACATGTACATGTACCAGATTCTGCGGCAAGAGGTGAATACAATTGTGACAGAGTTATATAGGGCAGGGTTGAAATGTCCTGTGATTTCTTCTAAATCTGGTCTGTGGAACTTTGTGACTTTTCGCAGAAATGTCACACATGATAAATTAGTGACCACTGCACAAAGTGATCTAAAATCAGATCACTTTGTGGTAATAAAAATTAAACAGTCTAAATAAAATGTTGCTGGAAAAGTCGCAAGGGACCAGCCTGTGACAAATTTAGACGAAAAGAAAAGCTGTCTAAACAGCTTGATAAACTCCCTTCAATGAGTGAGATTTGAAATCTGTGTAGAGGAAAAGTTGCCCATAGCAACCAATCAGGTCGCTTCTTTCATTTTTCACAGGCCTCTAAAAATGAAAGAAGCGATCTAATTGGATGCTATAAGCAACTTTTCCTCTACACAGGTTTTGATAAGTCTCCCACATTTCTCTTTCACCTTTAAGTTATATGTTTCATGACATCCCCTGTGGCTCATCCTCCCACCGTGGTGACTAAGGTTATACACCTATCTTTATTGGTAGGGGTGAAATGCCTACTGCGACACTGGTTAAGAGACACTGTACCGACTGGTTAAAAAAGACACTGTACCGCCCCTGTCGGAAGCAATATCTACCATGCACACACTTCTCAGATTTGATTCTGTGGACAAACTAAAAGACTGACAATCACACTAAGGCTTTGTTCCTCAAGTGGCGAGCCATTATCACACAGAACATGTCTGAAGACGATAGACAACACCTCATGAGGAAGTACGAAATGACATAGTGGTATGCATTGGAGGAGTTAAAGGGATCCTTGGGAGTAGCGAAAGTCTCTAATGAGCAAAGAGATGGGAGGGCTGCAATGTCTCACAGGAAACATAGCCAATCTGCGTAGTGTTCCCTTTTCTTGGTGGGCAGGGGAAAGAAAATGTCGGCTGGGCGATCCAACCTTCTGTCCTCAATACTTACACGATACGGTTTTCTTATTACTACTGGATTATTGTTCTATTGCTTTCGGTATGATATTTGACTTTGTGGGCCTCATGGGAATTTGGATGGAGACCTGACAAACGATGCCTCCAGTGACCTACTGTCTGACAACTGATGACACTGAGCAAACAGTTTTGTTCTAGTTTATTGTTCTATTGTTTTTGAAATTTTATGGGTCTAATATGCATTATCTACAATGACGACTTTTCTGATTTCTGTGAGACGCAGATAACGTTCTATGATTTTGTGATGCACTGTCATTGGTAGGTCTTACATTTGAAAAACAAAAAAGTTTATAGGAACAAATAAATGTTATTACATTTTTTATAAAGTGTTCAAAAAAATTAAACTAAACAAAAATTAATAAAATCAATAAAAAAATTTAAATTAAAAATAAATCACAGCATAGCAAGTATTCAGCGTGGAATCCACACAGGACTGTGACAGCTGGCTAATGGTCAAAGTCCTTCCCTGGTGTCCTAATTTGTTTGAGGGAATGATTAGTCAGAAGATCAAAGCACGTCTGGGGTGAATGGATATTTGGCCAGCACCTAGGCTTTGCTTTAGGTAAATACTGGGGCTCCTTTGTATATTAGCTGTGTTAGGCACTGTGTAACCTTTGTCATATTTTGCAAAGCTTTCTTCAATCATATGATTTACACTTGTATTCAAGGCAAGTTCGCTACTATATTAAAAATAAAAAATACAAACAGAAGTTGTTGGTAAATTAACGGTAGGTGAATTTAAACATGCCTGGTATAAACATATATTGTAAGGTAAAAATGAAACTGAAATAATATAAGACAAGACCGATAGATCTTTTACTGCCAACAATGTTCTATGTTTCTACAAAAATAAAAAAATAAAAATAGATTACTGTATTAAACATTTAAAATTAACATATAACGTTAAAGAGTACCTGTCACCAAACTCCGCAAGTGCGGGGCATGGCGAGGCACAGCTCTGGCAGGCTTCAGTGACATTGCGCCTGCTGGGGAACGCTCACTTTTTCCTGCCAGGAGCTCACACAATGCGAGCAAGGGGAAAGGTATGATACATAGATTTTTAAAGCTCTGAATTTTTTTAAGGACAGGAGGGGTGTTAAAGAGTAATTAGGAAATAGTTTGTTTAGAAAATATGGTTTGAGGACAGGTACTCTTTAAGGCTATGTTCACATCGAAAAACTATCCTATGCTTGAGGTATCCATCTAAAAGCCGTCCGATTGTTATGTCACAATGGGGATCGGGGCTGTACAATACACGAGGTGGCAGTGTCAGAAGCGACCGACCAATAGCAGATCGGGGGGTTAAAGTTTGGTTCCCCCACTATGCCCACCCACAGTAGTCCGGGCAGAACGGGAGAACTGTCCTGCAACCGCGGCACCGACAGAGGTCCCTTACCATTGGTGGCGGGATGGCGATGAGGTGCAGCGATGTTGCCTAGCAACATCTGGAGGGTCAGTTTGGAGACCACTATACAGTGGTCTCTAAACTGTAGCCCTCCAGCATTTACGGACAGCCACTGAATGTCCAGGCATGCTGGGAGGCACCCTGTTTGGGAGTCACTCGCGTAGTTTAGACCTCAAATGTGCATGGCACTCTCACTTCAGAGCCCTGTAGTATTTCAAAGAAACTGTTTAGGGCCATATATGGGGTATTTCAGTACTCTGGATCAATTGCGTTACAAATTTTGGGGGGGCTTTTTCTCCTTTTACCAAGTTGTGAAAAGTTAAAGCTGCGGTCTACACCAGCCTGTTTGTGTAAAAAAAAAAAAAAATTTTACACTAACATGCTGGTGTTACCGCCTACTTTTTATTTTCACAAGAGGTAAAAGGAAAAAAAAAAAAAAAAAGAGAATCCCCAAATTTGTAACACAATTTCTCCCGAGTACAGAAATACCCCATATGTGGACGTAAAATGCTGTGCGGACGCACAACAAGGCTCAGGAGTGAGAGCGCACTATGTACATTTGAGGCCTAAATTGGTGATTTCCACAGGGGTGGCCGATTTTACAGCTGTTCTGACATAAACGCAAAAAAATACATACCCACATGTGACCCCATTTTGGAAACTACACCCCTCACGGAACATAAGGGGTATAGTGAGCCTTAACACCCCACAGGTGTTTGATGAATTTTCTTTAACTTTTTTTACAAATAAAATGGCGTTACCCTAAGTTTTTCATTTTAACAAAGGAAAATAGAAAAAAAGCCACCAAAGTTTGCAACCCCATTTCTTCTGAGTAAGAACATACCCCATATGTGGATTTAAAGTGCTCTGCAGGCGCACTACAATGCTCAGAAGAGAAGGAGCGCCATTGGGCTTTTGGAGAGAAAATTTGTTCAGAATTGAAGGCCACATGTGTTTACACAGCCCCCATGGTGTCAGAGCAATGGACCAGATGTCTGACACATTTTTTTGAACAATGGTCCATGAAAATTAAAAATGAAATATTTCATATGCACAGCCCACTGTTCCAAAGATCTGTCAAACACCAGTGGGGTGTAAATGCTCACTTTACAGCTTATTCAAGTCTGTGAGGGGTGTAGTTTGCAAAATGGGGTCACATGTGGGGGGGGGGGGGGTCCACTGTTCTGACTCCCAACCTTCATTCCAAACAAATTCTCTCTCCAAAAGCTCAATGGCGCTCCTTCTCTTCTGGGCATTGTAGTGTGCCCGCAGAGCACTATACATCCACATATGGGGTATTTCCATACTCAGAAGAAATGGTGTTACAAATTTTGGGGAGCAATTTCTACTATTACCCCTTGTGAAAATTTTACATTTTGGGAAAAACCAGCATTTTAGTGAAAAACTAAATTTTTCCTCTTCATTTACACATCAGACTTTAACGAAAAGTTGTCAAACACCTGTGGGGTGTTAAGGCTCACTGTACCCCCTTGTTATGTTCCTTTAGGGGTGAAGTTTCCAAAATAGTATGCCATGTGGTTTTTTTTTTGCTGTTCTGGCACCATAGGGGCTTCCTAAATGAGACATGCCCCCCGAAAACCATTTCAGCAAAGTTCACGCTCCAAAATCCCATTGTCGCTCCTTCCCTTCCTTCACTTTACATCCAAATATGAGTTACTTCCTTACTCGAGAGAAATTGGGAACATTCGAGTGTAAAGAAGATTTTGAATTTTCTCCTTCACTTTGCTGCTATTCCTGTAAAAAACACCTAAGGGGTTAAACTTTCTGAATGTCATTTCAATACTTTGAAGGGTACTTCTATAATAAGGTAATTTATGTGGTATTTCTCACAGAAAGGCCCCTAAAATCCACTTCAAACGTAACCGGTCCCTGAAAAATTCAGATTTTGAATTTTTCATGAAAATTTTGAAAATTGCTGCTGTACTTTGAAGCCCTCTAATGTCTTCAAAAAGTAAAAACATGTCAACTTCATAATGCCAACATAAAGTGGACATATTGGGGGATTATCAAAACCTGTGCAGTGGAAAGTTTGCCCAGTTGCCCATAGCAACCAATCAGATCGCTTTTATTTTGCAGATACCTTGTTAGAAATTAAAGAAACGAGGGGGCGTGGTGTGGGCGCAACGAGTATGGCCGCTTAGAGTTCGAGCTCCTGCTCCCTGAGGCAGTTTTGCAGCTGTAATTTGCTCATCCATACTCCATGGGGAGAACCTCCCGCCGGTCCACGAAGCCTCCCCAAGCCCTCCGGATTCCCTCCCCGTCCTCCGGCTGCATCACCTACTACTTGCAGCCCGCCAGCTCTGAGGAGGGCTGCGAGTCCGCCATTATAGGACCAGCGTCGGGGCTTCGCTCCCGCTCGGCGGGTGCAACGCTACCCCGGCCTCCCTCTACAGCTGAAGTGTGGTCATGCTCCGTGGCTCCGGGCTGCACCACTGTCGCTCATCTCCGCTGTTGCTGTCGGGATCCTGCAGCCACCCAGGACCTCTCCTCTGCTGCCGGCATCTGAGCTCCTCCTGCCTGCTCCACTGGACCCCTCTGCCTCTACCTCAAGTCTGGATCTTCTGTATAAGCTGATGCCCTCTTCTTCTCAGTGTCTCCCAGCCCCTGATATAGTGCAGGTGAGACAGACCCTTGCCCAGCTGTCTCCTGCTCTTTTGGGCCCTGTGACCTCCCCTCCCCTGGTGGAGTCCCCTGCTCCTCCTCCCTCTGCTGGGCTACACCGTCCACTTGCTGTCCTTGGGGGTCTCACTGTGCCTGCTCCTCCTGCTCAGCCGGGTTCACCTGCCTGTGACCCTCTCTCCTCTGCACCTCCTCTGGGGGTCCCCCTGCATGCCCAGGGTCCAATGCCTGATCACTGTCTCTGACCGTTCCTGCCTGCCTGTGCTTTCCAGGATGCACCCCTCTAGTAAGCTTCATGCAGGCCCCCCCCCCCCTTCACCTCCCAGCGGAATCCCCCCGTCTCTCCTGAAAAACCTGCTGATCCATTGCCTGGGGGGCCCGGAAATACCTGGGATGCTGTGTCTGATGCTGAGCTGGACTATTCGGGCTTGTCTGGGGTCTCCCCTATCCCTTCTGAATGGAGCCACTTGCTTTTTCAAATCCCCACCAAGGAGGACTTTAAATCCCTGATATCTGAGCTTAAAGACACCTGTCGGTCTGAAATTTCTGCCCTCCGCCAGGATTTGCAACATGTCTCGGGCAGGGTGGAGGAGTTTGAAGACGCCCATGATTCTACCAGAGCCTATGCTGCCCGTCTGCAGTCTACTATTGCTTCCCAATCTGAATTTCTGGGGGATCTTCATGATCATGTGGAGGAACTTGACAACCGGGGTCGCCACAACAACATTCGGGTGCGTGGCCTGTCCGAGGAGACTCATGAGGAAGATCTGCATGTCACACTGGAAGCCATCTTTAACCTCATCTTGGGCAAACCCTCTTCTCATAAGATAAAACTGTATAAGGCACACCGAGCCCTCCGTTCGAAGTCTTCAGGGAGTTCCCCTCAGGAGGTCATCTGTTGCGTGAATGACTTTCAACGAGAGGCTATCATGGCTAAGGCACGCACCCTGCGTAACTTCGACTTTGATGGGGCTCCTATCCAGTTGATTCAGGACTTGTCTTGGATCACCCTGAGAAAGAGAAGGTTTCATCCTCTCCTTGCTATTCTGCAGAGTCATCAGATACCCTACCGATGGGGCTTTCCCTTTGCCCTGCATGCTCGTAGGGATGGACACTCTGCTGCACTCAGTTCCTACTCCGATCTCCCTGATTTTTGCACCACTTTGACATTCCTGTTCCCTCCGTAGTGGACTGGGGCCTGACTTACACACCCTCCTCGCTTTTCCTCTTCCTCCGGTGTGGCAGCCAGTCCGCAATTGGCGGTTGGGCTCGGGCAAGAGATCCGCTTCTCCTCCCCGGCGGGCCCTCCCGGCTGCTACTACTTGAAGGACTATGACTCTGGGATCCGGGCTGAGTTCTAATGTTTCTTTCCCTGTGACACTGGACTTTGTGACATTTGGTTCTCCCCTGACCTGAACAGTTTATGCTGTTTCTTTGCCGTGTCCTTACTGTTGATTGACTGTTTGTGCTTACTTTTTGCCCATTGTCTCAATGATTGACGTACCTTATGTTTTTACGGTTCTCTTATCTCTATTGTAGGTACACGGATTGGCATGGCCTCGGGGGGGTGGAGGTGCTTGGTTCTTCGGTCTCCTCTTGGATAGTCGTTCTCCCACTTTCCCTTCGAGGCGGTGTCAATCGGACTGACTTGTTGGTTTTGACTTGGTTTTGCCTCCTCTTTGACCTTCTGGGTCATTGGTCTTTGTTTTTTGAATGTCTTTTGTGTTGTGTCTTTTTCTTTTATGGCCTCTGTTTTGTCTTGTCCTCTCCCTCTTGTGGTCCAGTCTCCCTTTTGGTGTTTGTCTCTCCCTGCCCTTTTTGTACCTCTCTAGGCTCCTGGGGTCCCCGCTCTCCTCTCCTGATGCTCCTGCTGGCCATGCCGTTTTTCAAGACTCCTCTTCTGGTTCTCCCAATATTGTAGGTCCTGCTTTTTCCTTCCGTTCATCTCCCCTGATACCCGCAGGGATGTGGAAATCCTATCGCCCGACGCCCGGGACAAGTAGTTTTGGGCGCCGGGCAGGTCAATTTTTTCTAGATTTAGCCCTGTATCGGGCTAGCAGGGACAGACCGACTTCCCCTTATTTTTCTTTAATGCCGGTGTGAGGCGCAGGAGCAGATGCAAGTCTGCACCTCACACCGGCGCTCAGTGTATATGGAGGGGGCGGCGGTTTGAGATTTCCGAACCCATCTCACCTCACAGCGGCCCCCAGCTGATTTCAGTAGCCGGGGGCCGCTGCTCAGAGCCCCCCCCAGCCGGTGTGAAGGGATCTCACCTCACCGCTCCTCCCCTCCGCTCTCCGAAGTTTGCCGAAGCTAGAGCGGGGAAGAGCGAGGGCTGAGCCCGAGGACAGTCTGCAGGAGATGATTAAGCCACACCCCCTCATCCCCCTCTCGGAGGATGGAGAGCACAGCTCCGAATACAAGAAGACAGGGGGAGAAAGAGGACGTACACAGCCCCTCCCCTCCCCTGCTTTGTCTACACAGGACCTCGCTTATCACGGCGAGGTTTCAAGTTTTCACCGGGGAAAACACATAGCGGGGGGGAGGGGAGAGGACGTGTGTGTGTGTGAGGAGACATACTGAACTGCACTGCACAAGCTGGGGATTTCACCTCACACCGGCATGTATGTATGTATGTATGTATTGTATGATTAGGGGGGGGGGGGGTTTCAGCGGCAGGTGTATGTAGGATGTGTGCATATGTATGGTGTATGTGTATATTTTTTGTATGATGTGTCTATGTGTGTGATGTGTGTATGTAATGTATGATATAGGGGGCAGCAGCCCGGTGTATGTGTATGTATGATGTGTGGATGGTGTATGTAATGTATGATGTGGGGGGGGGGGGGGGGAGTAGCAGGTGTATGTATGATGTGTGCATATGTATGTTGTGAGTGTATGTGTGATGTACATATATGGTGTGTGTATGTAATGTATGATGGGGGGCAGCGGCAGTGTATGGTGTATATGTATGGTGTGTATATGTGATGTGTGTATGTAATGTATGATGTGGGGGGGGGCAGCGGCGGGTGTATGTATGATGTATGTATGTATGTAACGTATGATATAGGGGTCAGTGGCCCGGTGTATGTATATGTGTATGTATGATATGTCTATGCATGTATGTTTTGTACAGGGGCGGACTGACAAGTGCTGCTGCCAGTTGTGCTAAATTTTTTTTAATTTATTTTTAGTGGCTTCTGGCCACCCGCACTGAATTGCACCGCCAGAATCCCGCCGCCTTCATACTCACCCGCCAACCAAGAGCCCCACGGATGCATGCAAACATGCCCGAACCAAAACTACAACTTCCAGCATGTTATACCATAACCTAAACTATAAAGTGTAACATGCTGGGAGTTGTAGTTTTGGTTCGGGTCAGCTGCAGAGCCATAGGCTGCATCAGGGCATGCTGGGTGTTGTAGTTACTAACTGTAATTCCCTGTATTCCTTGACACAGACTATGGCTCTGCAGCTGACACAAACCAAAACTACAACTCCCAGCATGTTACACAATAACCTTAACTGTCCTACTATACAGTACAACACCCACACAACCATAGGCTATATCAGGGCATGCTGGGTGTTGTAGTTATCTACTAACTAAATGCAACATAATGACACATAAATTAGAGTAAATAAAATGCAGCACACAAACTGGAGAAGCAGAACACTCCTCCCCCCCCCCCCCCCTTAGTAACACAGCGTTGTTCAGTGTATTCCAATCAAAAGACTCCATATATAAGTCCCTAAGAAGACTGAAAAGTATTGATTAAAATGTTTTAAAAAGTGCGTATATATGTGAATAAGCCCCTTTCCTAATAAAAGTTCTGATAATAAATGGTTCCAATAAAAACTACGGCACATAAGATTACCCTCATACATCCCTGTATATGGAAAAATTGGAGTTATGGGAGTCAGATGGGGGGGGGGGGCACAATTTTCTGGGCTTGCCTCTGGTGTAAAAAGGAGCTAGCTACAGCTCTCCTGCCACTAATATCCTGGCATGCTGCGATCGCTGTGGCCGCTATTAAACAATTAGATCACTGCTGTCTAAGTTGACAGCAGTGTCTAAAGGGGTCTTATAACCATCCCTGGTGGTCTAGTGGGGGGGGGGGGGGGGGGATCAGACTATTTTGGTTGAAATTATTTTATCTACCAGGAAAAGTGGATTTTTTTGAGGGACAAGTAGATTGTGTTCAGCTTTAGTCCCTTGGACAAGTAGGTTTTTTATTTTTTAATTTCCACACCCCTGTACCCGCCATGGCTAAGTGTGTCTCCTTGAATGTTAAGGGTCTCAACCCCTCCCATCCCCCCCCCCCCCCCTTAAGAGGCGCCTGTTACAGCGGGAGTTATTGATGCTGAAGGCGGATATTGCATTTCTCCAGGAGACACACTTTAATCAGGACGGCTGCTTCCAGTTTTTACATAACCTCTATCCCAAAGTCTTCTCTGCTTCCTCAGGCAGGAAGGTAGCGGGGGTGGCTATTCTCATTTCTAGATCGTGTCCTATTCAGGTTTCCTCTTCTACTGTAGATGCGGGAGGGTGTTATGTCATTGAGGAAGGTACCTTGGGAGGCAGACCTTTGCTGCTCTGTAATATTTATGCCCCTAACTCCTCTCCAATCCCTTTCCTGCGTAGGGTCCTTGCTAAACTTCACACGTATCCTCCCTCTGCATGGTTGCTCAGTGGGGACTTCAATTTTTTTTTCCCCCTCCATGGATCGCCACTCTCTGGCAGGCTCCCCTCCCCCGCCTACCCAACTGCACTTCGTGTCGGTTTTTCGGCGGGTGATCCGCTCCTCTTGTTTATATAGGTCATATAAACCATCCGACGGATCAGTCTTTTTCTTTTTACTCCCACCCTCATCGGTTACACACACATATCGAAAATTTTTTGGTAATCTCCCCATGTTGCGCATGCTCACTGACGCGTCCCTGCAACCGATTTCTTGGTCAGACCACAGTCCGATCTTACTCTCTTTTTCTCCTCAGTCTTCTGCCACTGGCACCTTAATGATTCCATGCTTACTTCTCCGCCCTCCCAGGACTCGATCCAGGCTTGCATTACTGATTATTTCGCTACCAATGATGGCTCTGTCTCCTCGCAGGCTATCTTGTCGGAAGCGCATAAATCTGTGGTCAAGGACCACTGTATTGCCCTCAGGACCAGTGTGAAAAAAGATGCCTTGGCTCACGCCCGGGAGATTCGGGCTGAGATTTCTCAGATGGAGGCCTTTGTTACTTTCCCCGTCCCTATCGGTGCTGAGGTGCTTAGTCACGGTGCGGGCCCATTTAGGAGATTTGGCTTTGCGTAGGGTCGAACGCCTCCTTTTCTATGCTAAGCAATGTTTTTATGAAAAGGGTAATAAAGCCCACACTATGTTAGCTAGACGTTTGCAAGATCGAGCTGCTTCCCAGTCTCCGTCGGCCCTGAGGGATGTGGCGGGTACTCTACAATACCATCCTGAAGTGCTCTCTAGTCTTTTCCTGGACTACTACTCCAAACTCGATCTGTACCGCTTATAAGGAAACCTAGTGCAAGATGCTTATGGGATGGTACCACACTCCTGAACTCCTTAATAGATTGAATCCTTCCATACCCCACAGTGCTGGCGTTGTGGGGTGGGTGTTGGGTCTACATTTCATATCTTCTGGTCCTGTCCACTCAGAGGGCTTCTAGAGGGTGGTGGCCCGCTTAATCAGCTCATTCATGGGTGTTGCTGTCCCCCTGGACCCTCTAGTATACCTCCTGCATCTTTCCCATAAGGCCCTGTCTAAAAAAAAAATTTTTAAATTGTTCCAGCACATTGTTCTACCTGCCAAGACACTGATAGCTAAGCACTGGAAGCGAACGCTTCCTCCATGCAAGAGTGACCTACTGGCCCGGGTGCGTGAGATTCGCTCTTTGGAGTCTTTAAGCTGCTACGCTCAATGATGCTGTGCCAGCATTCCTGTCTGTTTGGGATGCCTGGGACTGCTTCACTGACCATCAACTCCCTTGAGTGGTTTTCCCTTTCCCCCTAAGTTTTTGTTTGTCCTTCTCTTCCCATTGTCTCTTTGGTGTTTTGTGGGGAATTGTTATATGTTGTGTTCTCTTATTTTTGTTTGTCTCGGGCCCTTTGGGTTTGCATTTCATTGATCTCTTCCTACCTCGATTTGACCTTTGATTTTTTTGATTGTATGCATTTTAGAGCTGCAACGATTAATTGATCAAATAGATTAAATTCGATAACGGGATTCGTTGTCGACGAATCCAGGTATCGAATAATTGCCCGATTCATTATCCGCGGCAGCACTGAATGAATGAAGCTGACATGTCCCGCATGTAGGCTTCATTCATTCACCGCCGTCGCCCAACATGTCCCTGCTGCTGCTCTACTCCTAGCGCAAATAGTGCAGTGCCGGGACAGGTCTATTCTTTGCTGCTCATCTCTGTACCCGATGAGCAGCAGAGAATAGACATGTCCTGGCGGTGCGCTAGGAGTAGAGCAGCAGCATGGACATGTCGGGCGGCGACAGTGAATGGAAGTATCGGGCCAATACTAGCAATTGCATGGTTTCGAGTCCCCGATACCAAAACCGATACTTGCTTCTCCCGTCCGCATCCCATCCCATGGAGGAGCATGTGACACACACGTCACTCCACCTCCTCCCCCGTGCCCAGCGTAACGCTACGGAGGAAGCAGAGTGACGTGTAGGTGGACATGACGCGGACGGGAGAACGGGGCAGAGGACAGCCGCAGATGAGTGCTGTCTACAAGGGTGGGGGCTGCCGTCTACTGGAGGGTCTGCTACTAATGTCTACGTGGGGCCCTGCTGTCTAAAGTGGAGTGGCCCTGCTGCCTAGAGGGGGGGGGGGGGGGAAACGAGGGTGCTCTGCACATACCCCCATCTGTATAGGAATGTACATACACTGCTATACACATAGGGGGGGTATGTGCAGACTGCATAGCATTGCACCCTGGGGTCTGTAAAAGCAATGCTCTGCAGTCTGCACATACCCCCATGTGTATAGGAGTGCTATATAAAAAAAAAAAATAAAGTAAATTAACCGCTCCCCCAATAAAAATTAGCTCCCCCTTTTCCTATTGCTATACAAAAAAAGTAAAATAACTTTTTCTTCTACATATTTGAGACTACCGTATGGCTAACTGTCTGAATTAAAATATTAGTGAATCATTAACATTTTATTTTAATAGTTCAGACAGTTACCCATGCGGCAATATCAAATTTACGCTGGTTTCTGTACAGGGTCATTAATAATGACAGCAACCGATGTAAACGTAGAAAAAAAAATGCCAAAATTGCTGCTGTTTGGTCACATTTTTCAAGTAGAATCAGCTGAACCCCTTTTTTTGGCATTTTGAAATTCTTTCCGATTAAATGCATGAAATAATCGGCAACTAATCAATTATTAAAATAATGGTTAGCTGCAGCCCTAATGCATTTTGGATTTTCTATTCCATGTTTACTTGCATACTGTATTCATGTGCTACACTGTGTTGTGTTGTGTTGTTTCTGTTTATATGAAAACCTTAAAATCTTTAATAAAAAAAAATTTTAAAAATAAAAATTGCAATGAAAGAAGCGATCTGATTGGTTGCTATGGGCAACTGGGCAGCTTTTCCTCTGCACCGAGACATGTCTGAGCAAGGGGGGGGGGGGTCCGGCCTCAGGGACCCCCAGCGATCTCTCGGCCGATGCTGTGACCCCAAGCTTCCGTGATAGTCACGCCACGCCCCTTCTATTTTATGGGAGGGGGCGTGATGGCTGGTACAAAGCCTTCACGCCTCTTCCCATAGACATGAATGGAGGGGGTGTGGCGGAGTTAGCTCGGTGCATCGGATGACTGGGGTGCCGCTGCAGAGATCGGATCGCTGGGGTCCCAAGCGGTTGGGTCCCCGCGATCAGACATGTTATCCCCTATACTTTGGATAGGGAATAACATGTTTTGTGACCGATTACCTCTAACTGTTTAAGCTTTATTATAATAACTTCAAAGTGTTTTTATAATTATAAGTTCACATTTTTTTTTTTTTGGCAAGCAATATGAATCATTAAATATATGCAATTCGCCTGCTAGTGTTTACTTTTTTGATGCAAATTTTGATTAAGCCACTATAAGCGACGTGTTACTTATTCTGTGAACAAACCTCACAGAATGCATGCAAAAATGCAGGGTGAAGATTAGCACCAAAAACACTTGATCAAAGCAGATATCCAAGACTACCCTTAAAACTTCTTCTGCATACATGCATTTAGATGTATTAATATGTAAGTGAGTTTTATTACATTATTCCCCCCCCTCACAAAAAATCCTAAGAACATAAACCAATAAAAATAGTCTAGCGTTTGTTTTAGTTTTTTTCTCTCTAACCTCAATAAAAATAAAAAAAAATGCAAACCTCAGCAGTCCGGTTAACAAAAATTCATAGAATGGTTCAATTACACTGTACATAAAAGAGATTCCCATACTTACAATAGCACAGCAGAATTCAAGTATGATCTAAGCTTCCTAAAGTGCCCTACAGTCTTTCTTTAGATAAAGAGTGGTGGGCAGAGCACAGAGATTACATAAACCGGCCCCATTAGAGGTTCTGCCGCAGCTCACAAGCCCCGGTCCCTCAAAGATGAAACGCTTGGGTTCATTCAGTTGTCATGAATTCATTACACCCTGCAGTGGCATAATTTATACCGCCAATAACATTTGTACACATCTGACAATTCAATTCAGCTTCAGATAGTGTTTCTATTGTGAGGGCTTTACATCCTAAACATCCGCTGCTATCCACAGGATAATCAAATAATACCAAAAACAGCTCATTCTTGACCATTAAAAGATCAATAACTCCCTCCTACAGATACACTACACTTCTTTCACTGCAAAGACAAGAAGGCTGCAATGTAATATCAACGGAAGAAGATAAGTTTCTGAAATCCATCTAAGTGATAAAGTGACAGAATATTATACAGGAGTGTCAGAAGAAGCCACTTCTAGTTTGTTATATTGTACAGTTTGAAACACTTTGTCTGAATTTTCTTTTGTTATTCTTTGCATTCAGAAAGTCTTCAGACCCTTTCACTTTTTCAGATTATGTCATGCTGTGTTCTTGTGTATTATCTGGCCAAAGACATTAGAGATGAGCGAAGTTACAGTGATTAAATTCGTCACAAACTTCTCGGCAGTTGCTGACTTTAGCCTACATAAATGAGTTCAGCTTTCAGGTGCTCCGGTGGGCTGGAGACTCTCTCCTAGGACTGTATCCACCTTTCCCAGCCCACCGGAGCACCTGAAAGCTGAACTCATTTATGCAGGCTAAAGTTATCCACTGCTAAGCCGAGAAGTTTTTGACGAATCCAATCACTGTAACTTCGCTCATCTCTAGAAGACATCTTATCCCTTATTTAAAGGATAGGGGATAAGAGGTCTGATCGCGGGGGGCCCGCTGCTGGGACTCCCTGCAGCACCTGCTTTCCGAGACTGGAGACGCAGCCCCGCATAGAATGCGGATGTTGCTCTTTGGCCAGATAACCCCTTTAATCCCCTTAAGGACACAGCCCATTTAGGTCTTGAGGACACAGGACATTTTAATTTTTGCGTATTCACCATAACTTATTTTTCTGTCTACAGACCTTGTTTTTTGTGCAATCAATTGTTCTTTGTAATGACACCTTTTATTTTACCATGAAATCTATGGCACAACCAAAGAAAGTTATTTATGGTGAACACTGATTGATTTAGCAATTTTTTTTTATTTTATGCAGTGCGCTTGGTAAAACTGTGCTTGGTAAAACTATTTTGTGGGTCAATATGACAAAATTGATTTAAATCTTTACAGGGTTGTATGAGGGCTCGTTTTCTGCGCCGAAATCTGTTTTCCTCGGTACCACTTTTGCTTAAATGTGACTCTTTGATTACTTTTAATTAATTTTTAAAAAAAAAATTCCGGGATGTGATGGAAAAATCAGCAATTTTGGACTTTTTATTTTTTTTTTACCTTTAGCATTCACCGTACAGAATCATTTACATTATATATGTTAAATAGACTGGACATGTCTGCACGCGGCAATACAAAATATGTTGATTTTTTCCAAAAATATGAAAGGAAAGTTATTTTATTGGAGGAGGAGCTTATTCAGTATTTTTTTAAATTTTTTTTTACACTATTTAGCAAAGATTTCTAAAATTATGTGGTGGGCAGGGCAGAACACACTCCGAGCACTGCGCTGGAGAGGGGTTCAGGTGGGGCTAAGGTGTTAGGACATTGTGGCTGAAGGACCTGCCATGATGATGTAGACGTGGGGTAGGTGGTGCTGAGCTGGAGGGGCCTGTATAAAAAAAAAAAAAAAAAATTTTTTAAAAAAAACACAATTTTGTATGAAAAAGTCAGTATTATAGGTTGGAACATCACTGCTTTATAGCTGTATATGTACAAATTTTATTCACTTGTTACTGGCAGTAAAACATGAATAAACTTTGCAGATCAGAACTACCACTCCCGGCATGTCCTGACAGCCAGAGCCAGGGGCACTTTACTGTGTTACTGCCCCTTATGCATTGCTTGTAGTTATTGCCTGCTGGGCAGGGGTGGACTGACTGCCCAGTTCATTTGGAGGGCCTGAATCACTGGTTCATTTGGTGTCCTGAATCACCAAGCAGGCGAGCGCGGATTTCAGCTATGTGCGCTTACACGCATACCGCTAAAAGCTACCTCTGTGTGCTGCAATTTTTTTTTTTTTTTTTTTTTTTTTTTATTAACCTGCTCTGGACAGTTCCTGATATGGGCATCAGGTGTCAGCAGAGAGCACTGTGGACAACACAAAAAAGAATTTCAAAAAATAAAAAGATTTTCCTCTGTAGCAAACAACAGCTAATAAGTACTGAAGGGATTAAGATTTTTTAAATAGAAGTGATTTACAAGTCTGTTTAACTTTCTGGCACCAGTTCATTTATAAAAGAAAAATAAAAAAAAATGTTTTCCACCGGAGTACCCCTTTAAGTGTTTCTCATTGGATTTCATTTACACTAGAAAAAAATATATAAGTTATTAAGACCAGTATCAGCACAAGATTCTTACTAAACGTGGTGCATCGTTGATTGTCCGTGCACTAGACTTTGAAATCTAGGCAAGCTCTTAGATTTTAGGAACACATTTATACCAGTTTGCCACATCCTTTACTAAGCACCCCCATTTTTTCAACACAAGGCCAGAGTAGTGCAAGAAGTTGCAATTTATTGTGTACCAGAAAACTGGTGTATAAAAAGGTATTATAAATATCCCCCCCCCCCATTATCTGTCAACAGTTATAAAAAAGAAAAAAAAAAAACTCATGTTCATTGCTTGCAGAAAAATAATTGTGACACACGGTGTAACAAGTGTGTACAGACAAGAGGGCGAAAAATTGTGTTCAATGTCGCCCCTGCACCCAAAGTCTTAAAAAGAGCCAACCCTCACCTGGCCCTAATGCTGCAGTTATCAGGGATCTCAGACTACAATTTATTCATATCTCAATAATAAAGAGCAAAAACTAAACTTGAAGAATCCGAGCACAGCTAATACAGAACATGAATAGTAGATGCGGCCATTACAACTTTCCCATCTGCTCATTCTCGTGCAGATATTAAGCTGGAACATGAACCAATCAATTTAGAAAACCAGTGAATGCATCAAACATGGGGCTTTATAGTTACCCAAAATGTGCCCATGGCTAGGAATCTGCTCGGGATCCTGTCCAAACCCTCTCGACATACACCATAACTGTGCCATGTATCATTTCCTCCACATCTCTCCTGACTACAGCTGTTGCACTACAGTTTAGCAGCGTTAAAATTCATTACACATTGGATTCAGTTTACAAACAAGATGCTAGACTGAAGCCAACAAACTGTTCCCATGACTTCTGAGCCAGATGTGTGCAAGGCAGCCACACCCATAAGGTATCGGGCATGTAGACCAACAATTTGCCAACAGAAATATATAGAGCAACCTGCTATTACCTGCTCCCAGGATCTATACCTGTGATGAAGAGCCTTTGCAACCTGGCCCCATAGCTGTTACAACACAGCCCACAGATTTCCTTTAACCCTATTTTGGCCTTGAAGACAGACACTTTTCATTATGAGGGCTTGTTTTTTTTAAGTTACCAATTGCACTTTGTAATGACACCTTTTATTTTATTATAAAATGTATGGCACAAACCAAAAATTATATATACCGTACTATAAATTATATACATCATTGCGGATAGGGGATAAGATGTCAGATCGTCGCGGTCCCGCTGCTGGGGACCCCCGGGATCCCCGCTGCGGCACCACGCTATCATTACAGCACAGAGAGAGTTCGCTCTGTGCGTAATGATGGGCAATACGGGGGACGGAGCGGCGTGACGTCATGGCTCCGCCCCTCATGACATCACGGCCCGTCCCCTTAATGCAAGTCTATGGGAGGGCCCATAGACTTGTATTGAAAGTGGCGTGTCGTGACGTCACGAGGGGCGGAGCCGTGACGTAACGATGCTCCGGCCCCTGTACTGCCCATCATTACGTGCAGAGCGAACTCTGTGCAGTAATGATAGCGGGGTGCCGCAGCGGGGATCCCAGGGGGGCCCCAGCAGCGGGACCGCGGCGATCTGACATCTTATCCCCTATCCTTTGGATAGGTGATAAGATGTCTAGGGGCGGAATACCCCTTTAAGGACCAAGCCAATTTTCGTTTTGGCACTTTCGTTTTTTCCTCCTCCCCTTCTAAAAATCATGATGCTTTCAATTTTGCACCAACGGACCCACCTAAGGGCTTATTTCTTTGCATCACCAATTGTACTTTGTAATGACATCACTTATTTATACCAAAATCTGCAGAAGACCAAACATGAAAAAAAAAAAATTAAAAAAAAAAAAAGACACCAAACAACCCCCCCCCACCACCATTTTGTAAATTTGGGGGGTTTCTGTTTCTACGCAGTGCACTTTTCGGTAAAAATGACACCTTATCTTTATTCTGTAGGTCCATACGGTTACAAGGATACTCAAATTTATGTAACTTAAAAAAGTTTCTTTACTACTTAAAATAAAAAATTAAATTAGAACTACATGCACCAAAATAAAGTATGTTTAACCGCTTAAAGGATAACTGCAGTAGAACACACATTCCCTATCCACAAGATAGGGGATAAGTGTTTGATTGCAGACGGGGTCCGACTGCTGGGACCGCCAGCGATCTCCTAAACGGGGTCCCGGCATTAGAGCTCAGTGTGAGCGCTAATGCGCGTAGCATTGACCTGAGAGGTCGACGGTTACACCCCCTCCCTGCCCCGATACAATTCTATGGGAGAGGCGGGGAAGCAAGAACGCTGCCTCCCACCCTCTGCCATTGAGAGTTACATGGATGAGGCGTGTCAGCTGCCGTGCCTCCTGCTCTGGAGAGCCGCGGCAGAGCCCAGCGGTCGGACCCCCCATGATCAAACACTTATCCCCCTGTGGATAGGGGATAAGTCTTTCCCACTGCAGATGTCCTTTAACCCCTTAAGGAATGAGGGCGTACCCATATGCCCCCACTTTAGAGTCCTTGAGGACTGAGGGCGTATGGGTACGTCCGTGGGAATTTCAGTCGCCGCTAGCCGGTCGGGGACCGGACCGGGATGCCTGCTGATCAGGTCTCTGGTGACCAGAGAGCCCAGAAAATAGGGATGACCGGAGAGGTCAGACACATCCCCGATCATCCTAAAGGATTGGAGCGAGGTGGCAATGGTGGTCCTAACCACCTCCTCCTATCTTCTGCCATTGGTCTGTTAGGAATAACTGACCAATGGCAGTGGGAGGGGGGGGGGGTTATAGTTGAAATCCCCGCTCTGCCTGCCCCTGGATGTCGGGGTAGAGCGGAGAGAAGATGGCGGCTGGTACTGGAGTCGAGGCAGCTGCGGCAGGACCGTCTATCGGCGGGCAGCAGTGCTAAGTGATCTTCACTGCTGCCTTCTACGAGTTGCCAAACTACAACTCACAGCATGCCCAGAAACCAAAGGTTGTCTGGACATGCTGGGAATTGTAGTTTTGCAACATCCAGAAGAGCACAGTTTGGAGACCACAGTACAGTGGTGTCCAAACTGTAGCTCTCCAGATGTTGCAAAACTACAACTCCAAGCATGCCTGGCGTTGTAGTTTTGCAACATCTGGAGGGCTACAATTTGGACACTACTACACAGTGGTCTCCAAACTGTTCTCCAGTTGTTGAAACTCCCAACATGCCCTTCGGCTGTCTGGGCATGCTTGGAGCTGTAGTTTTGCAACAACTGGAGGCACACTGGTTGGGAAACATTGTCTGTTTCCTAACTCAGTGTTTCCCAACCCGTGTGCCTCCCGCTGTTGCAAAACTGTAACTCCCAGCATGCACTGACAGACCATGCTAGTGTTGCCCCACACACATACAACACTATGTGACCCGATTTTGGGAACTACACCCCTCACAGAACATAAGGGGTATAGTGAGCCTTAACACCCCACAGGTGTTTGAAGAATTGCTGTTAAAGTTGGATGTGAAAATGAAAAATGCTGGTGTTATCGAAAGGGGAATATGGAAATGCCCCATATGTGGATGTAAAGTGCTCTGCGGGCGAACTACAATGCTCAGAAGAGAAGGAGCGCCATTGGGCTTTTGGAGAGATAATGGGGGACATTTACTAATCTAGTCTATTCTGGGTATGCTTATAGACCAGCGTATGTGGTAGTCTCCTGTCTATTGTGCTCCTAATTTATCAAAGGTCTCACAGCCCTTGATAAATTCTGTGCTCAGACTTCAGGGTCTACAGCTTAAACTGCATTTAGACCTGCTCCAACATGGTCTGACATTTCAGCGTATTTTGGGCAGATGCGACTTGTCACACAAAAGTCACACTTGATAAATTCAGCACCAATGCATTTTCCAATGCATTTCCGTCTAAAATAGACTTGCATGCATCATGTTCTAAAAATCCTCTACAGCAAAAGTCGCAGAAAAGTCACACATATTTAGACTGCAACTTTCTGTGCGACAAATTTAGACAGGAAAAACCAGTCTAAATCCTTTGATAAATCTCCCCCAATGTGTCTGGAATTAAAGGCCATGTGTGTTTACAAAGCCCCCCATGGTGCCAGAACAGTGCACCCCCCCACGAGAGGCCCCATTTTGGAAACTACACCCCTCAAGGAATGTAATAAGGGGTACAGTGAGCATTTACACCCCACCCCTGAGATTTTTTGAACAGTGGTCCGTGAAAAGGAAAAATTTTATTTTTCATTTGCACAGCCCACTGTTTTAAAGATCTGTCAAACACCAGTGGGGTGTAAATGCTCACTGCACCCCTTAAATTCTGTGAGGGGTGTAGTTTCCAAAATGGTGTTACATGTTGGGGGTGTCTGCTGTTCTGGCACCATGGGAGTTTTTTTAAATGCACATGGCACCCCGACTTCAATTGCAGCAAAATTCTCTCTCCAAAAGTCCAATGGCGCCCCTTCTGTTCTGAGACCTGTAGTGCGCCAGCAGAGCACTTAACATCCACATATGGATTGTTTTTCTTAATCGGGAGAAATTGGGCTTTAAATTTTAGGGTCCATTTTCTCCTATTGCCCCTTGTGAAAGAAAATTTTTGGATACCACCATTTTAGTGTTAAAAAGTCTAATTTTCCATTTTCACGTTGAACTTCAACGCAAAGTCGTCAAACACCTGTAAGGTGTTAAGGCTCACTATACCCCTTTTTGTGTTCCTTGAGGGGTGTAGTTTCCAAAATAGTATGCCATGTGTTTTTTTTTTTTTTGCTGTTCTGGCACCCTGGGGGCCACCTAAATGCAACATGGCCCCCAAAAGCCATGACGGCAAAATTCATTTAAATAAATAAATGTTAATTTTTCCCTCTTAAGCCATGTTGTGAGCTTGCAGAGCACTTTATGTCAACATATGAGGTATTTCTATAAATTGGGCTATAAATTTTGGGGGTCTTTTTCTCCTCTTACCACTTTAAAAAAAAAAAAAAATATTTATATATATATATATATATATATAATGTACAAACAAGAAAGTTGCAACAGCACTCTAGGTCAAAAAATGGAGGCTCTCAGCGCACTTTTTGATCAAAATGTGTCCCCCCATCCACCACGCGGAGGTGGCCTCATATCGGATGGGACCCTAACATGATAACTCACCTCTGCTGTGCATATAGCCTCTGACTGTGTGACATGTTGGATCAGCCATTGACTAAACCACCTCCAGTCTGAGAGGGGTTTATATATACACACACATATACATTTATATATATTTTTTTTTATTTTTTTTTTGTAAATGAATATGCAAGTTTTTCTCCTCCACTTTTCAGCTATTCTTGTGAAACACATGAAGGGTTAAACTTTCTGAATGTCATTTTGAATACTTTGAGGGGTGAAATTTCTATAATAGGGTCATTTATGGGGTATTCTCACAGAAAGGCCCCTCAAATCCACTTCAAACTGGTCCTGGAAAAATTGAGATTGTGAAATTTTCGTGAAAATTTAGAAAATTGCTGCTATACTTTGAAGTCCTCTAATGTCTTCAAAAAGTAAAAACATGTCAACTTTATGATGCCAACATGAAGTCAACATATTGTATTTGTGAATAAATATAACATTTATTTGGAATATCCATTTTCCTTACAAGCAAAGAGTTTCAAAGTTAGAAAAATGCGAAATTTTCATGAAATTTTGGGATTTTTCACGAAGAAAGAATGCAAGTAAAGATGAAAATTTACCACTATGTCAAAGCATCCCAGAGTTATTAATGCATAAGGTGACAGTGGTCAGAATTAAAAAAAAAATAAAATAAAATAAAATAAAAATAAGTCCTTAAGGGGTTAAGGACGAAGCCCATTTTGGCCTTAGGACCGGGCCAATATTTATTTTTGCATTTTGGTTTTTTCCTCCTCTCCTTTTAAAATCAATAACTTATTTTTCTTCCTACAGAACCATATGAGGGCTTGTTTTTTTTTTTTTTTACACGAACAATTGATCTTTGTAATCACATCCATCATTTAACCACAATTTAAAGCACAACCAAAAAAATTATTATTTGCAGGCGGAAATTTATAAGAAAACTGCTATTTTGCCAATTATGGGGGTGGGGGGGGGGGGTGTTTAGTTTTTATGCAGTGCACTTTATGGTATAAATGATACATTATCTTTATTCTAGGGTTTAAAAGGAAATCTTTAATCAGGGTCACCTGCACTAACCTGTCGGTACAAACAGGTAGTGCAGGTGACACTGATGACTAGGGATCGACCGATATCGTTTTTTTAAGGCCGATACCGATAATCTGTGGAGGTTAGGGCCGATAGCCGATAACTTATACCGGAATATCGGTATAAGTTATCGGCTATTTATCCCCCCTCGACACCGCTGCAGAGCATTGATTTAAAGCGGGCGCTTTAAATCAATGCACTGCGGTGGCTTTTGCGGGGCCATAGACCGCCGCCGCCACCACCCGCTTCTCTCCCCCTACCTGTCAGGGTGGTCCGGGCCATCCATCCTCCCTTCCTGTAGTGTCCGGCGGCATTCCGGGTGGAGGGTGAACCGGTCCGGCCTGTCCTTCTCCGGCGGTCATCTTCTCCACTCCGGGCAGGCTCCGGCCTAGTACACTGCATAGACGCCGCAGCGACGCACCTGACGTCACGGCGTAGCGGCGTCTATGCAGCGTACTAGGCCGGAGCATGCCCGGAGTGGAGAAGAGGACCCCCGGAGAAGAACAGCCCAGACAGGTTCACCCTCCACCCGGAATGCCGCCGGACACTACAGGATGGATGGCCCGGACCACCCCCATTACGGGTAAGTTTAAATTTTTTTTTTATTGACTCGGAGGGTGGGGGAGGGGCCCGACCGGTATAGGCAAAAATCCATACCGGTATACCTCCCAGCACTACGGGGGGCGGGCGCGGCGGATCGGGGGGGCGGGCGCGGTGCGGTGGGGGCGGTGAATTATCGGCTTATCGGCAAGGTTATTGCTGATACCGATAATGCCCAAAATCGTGATTATCGGCCGATAATATCGGCCATACCGATAATCGGTCGATCCCTACTGATGACAACGGTACTTACCTTGTCCCATTCTGTGCAGTTCTTTAGTAATTCTCTTCAATATCTTCAGCTCCGAACCCGGCTTGGAGCATGGGCGGAGCTTAGTGACATCACCGCTGCTGTTCTCTAGCAGCGGGACCCAGCAGAGAACAGCAGCGACGCCGGGCCCGGAGCTGAAGATACGGGGCGAAGATTACCAAAATGGAACAAAGTAAGAACCGGTCATCAGTGTCACCTGCACTGGTTAGTGCAGGTGACAATGATGACAGATTTCCTTTAATGCAATTAAAACAATACTCAATTTATATAGTTTTTCTATCATTGTACTAAAAAAAAATTGCAAACTTTTTTTTTAACCAAATTGGTATGCATAAAATTGTCATTTTCTGACCCCTATAACTTCATTTTTCCATAAACAGTAATTTTTGTGCCGTGATCTGTAGTTTTTATCGTTACCAATTTTGTTTTGATGGGACTTTTTGATCAAGTTTTATTTTTTTCCCCCCCAATATATGATGGGATTAAAAACCAGTATTTTCGGAGCTGGATCAGAAACATTGTATTTTAATAGTTTGGACATTTACACACGTAGCAATACCAAATATGTAAAATGTTTCTCTTTTTTTGTAAAATGAGAAAACAAGGGGGAGGGATTTGATAATTTTTTTTTTTTTAAATTATTAGGGGAGGGGGTTTTACAGTGGGGATCAAAAGTTTGGGCACCCCAGGTAAAAATTTGTATTAAAAGGAGATGTCCGGCGCAGACTTTTGCTATTCCGTCCTGCAAAAAAAAAAAAAAAAAAAAAAAATACAAAACAAACTTCCACTTTCCTCCATATGTTCTCCCGGAGCTCCGCAACAGCTAATCGGTTGGCCAGGCTGTTTGCTTCCTACAGCCCGTCACACAGCGCTTCAGCCCATCACCGGCCAAGGCGGGACATTGCTGCGGCCAGTGATAGGCTGAAGCTCGTGTGACGTACCGGGATAAAAGGAATTAGGAAGTAAATAGCCTGGCCAACCGATTAGCTGTTGCGGAGCTCCGGGAGAACATTTGGAGGTAAGTGGAAGTTTGTCTTTTTTTTTGCAGCCGGGGCAGGACATCTCCTTTAAAGAAGCCAAGGAAAGATGGAAAAATCTCCAAAAGGCATCAAATTACAGATTAGACATTCTTATAATATGTCAACAAAAGTTTGATTTTATTTCCATCATTTACACTTTCAAAATAACAGGAAAAAAAAATTGCATCTGCAAAAGTTTGGGCACCCTGCAGAGTTAATATCTTGTACTGCTCCCTTTGGCAAGTATCACAGCTTGTAAACGCTTTTTGTACCCAGCCAAGAGTCTTTTAATTCTTGTTTGAGGTATCTTTGCCCATTCTCTCTTACAAAAGTCTTCCAGTTCTTTGAGATTTCTGGGCTGTCTGTCACACACTATCCATAGAATTTCAATTATATTGGGGTCAGGAGATTGTGAAGGCCATGGCAAAACCTTCAGTTTATGCCTCTTGATGTAAACCCCTGTGGATTTTGAGGTGCGTTTAGGATCATTATCCATTTGTAGAAGCCATCCTCTCTTTAACTTCAGCTTTTTCACAGATGGCATCAAGTTAGCAGCCAAAATTTGCTGAAATTTTATTGAATCAATTTTTCCTTCTACTCGTGAGATGTTCCCTGTGCCACTGGCTGCAATACAACCCCAAAGCATGATTGATCCACCCCCATGCTTAACAGTTGGACAGAGGTTCTTTTCATTAAATTCTGTTCCCCTTCTTCTCCAAACGTACCTTTGCTCATTCCGGCCAAAAAGTTCAATTTTAACCTCATCGGTCCACAGTGCACCAGGCTTGTCTGTGTGTTAATTTGCAAAGTTCAAACGCTGATTTTTGTGGTGAGGATGTAGAAGAGGTTTTCTTCTGATGACTCTTCCATAAAGACCATATTTGTACAAGTATCTCTTTATAGTGGAATAGTGTACCAAAACTCCAGTGTCTGCCAGATCTTTCTGGAGGGACTGTGCAGTCAAACGTGGGTTTTGAATTTTTTTTCTCACAATCCTGCGAGCTGTTCTGTCTGATATTTTTCTTGGTCTTCCAGATCTTGCTTTAACTTCCACTGTTCCTGATGACTGCCATTTCTTAATTACATTCCGAACAGAGGATATTGACATCTGAAAACGTTTTGCTATCTTCTTATAGCCTTCTCCAGCTTTCTGAGCGTCAACTATTTTCAGTTTCAGATTTCTAGACAACTGCTTAGAGGAACCCATGGTGCTGATTGTTGGGGAAAGGTCAGATGAGTCTGGGCATTTAAAACCTTTGAGATTGACATCACCTGGTCTTCCCACATGATGATTGAGAACAATCCATGACACTGGCAGGTCTCAGCTTTGCAAAGGGGGCAGTGCATGCTATAAATTCTGCAGGGTGCCCAAACTTTTGAAGATGCCATTTTTTTTGCTTTCTGTTATCTTGAAAGTGTAAATGATGGAAATAAAATCTAACTTTTGTTGACATATTATAAGAATGTCTAATCTGTAATTTGATGCCTTTTGGAGATGTTTCCATCTTTCCTTGGCTTCTTTATGCACAATACAAATTTTTACCTGGGGTGCCCAAACTTTGATCCACACTGTATATAATTTAGGAACTTTTCTTAATTTTTTTATTTTACACTTTTTATGTCCCCATAGGGGACTTTTATATGCAATCATTTGATTGCATTTACTGCATAATGCTATGCCTATGGCATAGCATTACACAGCGTGATTGGCGGTGCACTGATCAAGCCTGGCTAAGCCAGGTTACATCATGGAATCGGCGATCGGGTGGCAGAAGGCAGGTAATGAGGACACTCCATTTTGGCTCACGGAACTGACCACATTGCGGGGGTTCCACGAACTCCACTGAGCTGACGGCATCTTTCGCTTTCATTTTAGATGCTGTGATCAGCATTGATCATGACGTCTAAAGGGTTAAATGACATGAGTAGTGAGTGTAAGGCTACTGATCGTAGAAGCTACTAACTGTTCTGCAGCGAGCGCAGCTCCTGTGCTCGCTTCAAAGCGGCTTAAAGGGAAACAATCAGCAGATATAACTATTATATTATATGCTAAAAATAGTTATCCTCACCATCCCCGGGGGACGTTTTTACCCCGAGGGATGGTTAAGTTATAAAGACCCCACCGGCCAACCCGCAAGTAGTCCTCTGGGCGTGGACTTTTTCCTCCCTGCTCCCGTCCCCTCGGATTGATTGAAGGCTCACGTCACCACTCTGCTTTGTCTGCTTGAGGAGCAGAGTGATGACGCAAGCGGTCAATTAAGCCGATGGGGCGGTGCCACAGCCGGAGCAATGGGGAACAACGGGAGCTGGTAAGTAGTAGTCCCCGACCATGTTGTGGGGGTCTGATGAACTCCTGAGCCAAGTGGCACCTGTGACCAGCATTGAACACGGCATCTAAAGGGTGATGACAGGGAGCAGCGAGATCACGGCTCCCAAGGATTAGCAGTAAGTGTCTGACATAGCTCCTGAGCTTGCTTCATAGTCATTTAACAACCCAAGGCGTACAGTTAGGCCCTGGTGTGATAAGTCCCGGATGGAAGAGGCCTGGAATTATGCCCAATATTGTCTAGGCGTTAAGAACTCTCAATCATGCTCAGAGCTCAAGTGTCAAGGAGGTGGTGCACAGCTTAGATATCTTGACTGATTAAGGTACAAGACTTAGTGCTGAAATGAGCGAGTAGGGGAGGCGCTCATGCTGCAGCGTTTTTGCAAACAGCTATAAGCGAATAGACAAAGTTGTCATTTGTTTTATCTCCCTATACATTATTTGCCAATGTGTTTAGTTCTGAACATAATATATTGGTGACAAATTCCAGGTGAATATACTTTAATTTAGGGCTGGGCGGTATGACCAAATATGTGTACCACAGTATTTTTGTAACATATGGCGGTTCCACGGTATATAAAATGGCATTTCCACCCCCACCCCCAAAATGAATTATCAGCCCAGCGCTCTACTGTCCCCATCGGGGTAAATACTCACATATCACCCGCAAGCGCTGCCTGACACACATATGAAACATAAGCAGTTTTATCTATATTTCTTGTGGTTTGTATGTATACCGCAGTGTGATCGTTGGATATATACACAGACATTAAGAGACTACTCATATGGCCTATGCAGTATTTGTGAATATTGCCCTGTGACAGTTGGATCATTAAGTTTACTAAATTAGAGTTTTTACACTATTTCATAAACGTTAATTTTTGTTTATAAAGTGATCTGCTTTGTATACTATTTGCTATTGATTTTGAACAGAAAAGATTCAGTGATTTGTGCATATATCCTAGTGTAGTCCCAAGACATATACATCAAAATGTTCTTTCCTAGGGAAAACAACACTTGCATACATATTTCTGCATTTTACCCCCTAAATACCTCATTTTGGGCCTCCTGCTTCATGACCTACCTTATCTCTGCTGGCCTGCTGTACGACTCTTGGCCCCCTGTATTAATTTTGCTTATGTCACCAGTGTATAATCCACTGAGCAGCGTTGCTATAATACCTTGTTAATTCTATACCGGTTCAATCTGCTAGAGTCGAGCACACAGTAAGAAGAATTTTGTTGTATCTACTTTTTGTAAAATAAAAAAGGACCATGTTCACATGGGCAAAAAAATAAATAAATAAATAAAAAATAAATAAAAAAAGGGTGGAATTTGCTATGGTTTTTTTTGTGGAGCCGATTTAGATTTTTTTTGTCATCAAAGTTTTCCCTTCCTGGTTTGTTGTATGCCTGGAGCCATATTTGATTACTTTTGTTCCTTACCATCATATTGTTTCTCAGACTAAGCTTCTGCATTGTTCTTTGGACAACAAGTGTGGAGAATGCAGTGCTACCTGACTATTGTCTATTTTTACTATGTCCTGTATTTGTGGTATAACTGCAGTACAGTCCCCTACCTATTGCTAACTACATTCCTGCCTTATCCTCCAAATACTAAAAGGGGAGATTTATTAAAACCTAGAGAGAGAAAAAGTTGCCCATGGCAATCAATCAGATAGTTTCATTAATTTTTCAGGAGGTCTTTTTAAAAATGAAAGAATAAATCTGATTCGTTGCTACGGGCAACTGCTCCACTTTTTCTCTAGACTGGTTTTGATAAATCTTCCCTCGTGTTCCTGCCTTATCGTCTAGATTCTACAGAGTACCTGCAGTGCTACTCCTGGTCATGAGCTAAAGCTTGCTCCAGACTTCATTCCTATGCCCGTTTTGTCCTAACCGCTCTCTTGGTGACTAGCATCAACAAAACCTTGTAAGATAGAAGTTACACAGTCATCTGATAACTATACAGGCCAATGTGAACAATGGATCCCCATGCAGCCAAGTCCGCACCTCATTGAGGGAACTAAAGGGGCTGTCAAGTATTAATAAAGAAAAGGAAAAAAAAGTGAAAAAGGACTGCGCTGCCGTACTACACACAACCTGTGGCAGGATTGGTGCTGTTTTTCCCGAAAAAAATGCATAATTTTTTCAAATACTGGACTCATGATTTTCTTAGGGCTCTATTACATGGCTTGACCCTGTGCATTACCCATTCCCAATCATTTTCTTTCACCAACCTAATCCCTTACATGCACGGAGTGAGGAAAGCACGTCATCTAGCCAACCAACGTGTCTTTGTTTAAGTCAATCTCTGAAAGCAGCCCCCACCCTCCTGAGGAACAGAGACAATGTGGTTTCTGCCCTGCACTGATAATTCATGCTCCTTTAGCTAGGAGCTGTGTGCAGCCTTAGCCAATAAAGACACTGTATCTCTCTGCTCAAAGAAAAGGAGGGTGGGAGGCTGCTCTCAGAGGAGGAGTTGTTGGGAGCTGGACTATAGCGAGAGCAGAGCAGCAATGGCGGCCAGGAAATGTAGTATTCATGGTGAAGCGGCGGGAAGGATGACAAAGAATATCAGGCAGCCCATTCATGCGGCCCCAAGCTGTAATTATCACATGGGGAGATGTCGTCTGATCGCTGGTGCCATTACAGAAGACGATATGGGACTGTTTGGCCAATAACTGTCCGTGTAACATACCCCTTAGACTGTGCAACCAAGTATAGCTTGCATTAAATGGATTGTGGCTTAGAGATTTCACATTCCAGAGGTGTACATAATTTTTTATTTTATTTTTTTAACCATTCTCTAACCTTTGGCTAAGTTTCCACTTGTTTTTTTTTCTGGCAGTTTTTGGAATACTGCCACTGCAGTTTTTGAGCCAAAGCCAGAGATGTATTCAAAAGGAATAGGACATATAAAGGAAGGACTTACACTTCTCCTCCCTTGTGGATCCACTTCTGACTTTGGCTCAAAAAAACTGCAGTGGCAGATCTCCAAAAACTGCTAGAAAAAAAAAAAAAACAAGTGGAAACTTAGCCTTAGTGTTCCCTTTATGGAAACCTAGTATCACTTATTTTTGAAGAAGAGAAGAATGGATGTAGTTAGGACCTACATGCACGGAAGCACAACTGCATTCTTCAGATTTTTTGTTGATTCCATAAACACTCCTTATCTAACCATCATAAAAAAATGCACTATAAAAATTCCAATGACATGCTAGGTCAGCAAAACAAGTTGACAGCTGTATAGCCATTCTGTTTCGATGAAGTATTAAATGGAAAAAATAAATAACCATAAATAAAAGTGTGGTCTGTGACCCATTGATTAAAATGCCACACTGCAGAAAATCATTGGATCCATAACTGCAGAGTAGATGTAAAAGATAGTATTCAGTTGTTCCTAAAAGGCACACTGCTCATGAATTCTATAGCATTTTACAAGCAGTACCGAAGAAATGCGGCTTAGGAACAGCACCATTCTTGTTTTGAATTTTGTCTTATTGCAGCCATGTTCCCTTTAAGTGGAAAACCAGCTTGTTCACTGCCCAAACTATTATTACTATTAAACAGCATGCTATCAGTAGGGACAGGATATCCTTACTAAAAAGTGAGATTACAATGGTGCTAGCAAATTTCACCAGGTCTGGATACATTGAGCAATTTGTATATTTTTTTTGTACAAAACATGCAAAGGATTAACTATTTGGCATCCTTTTGACTCCTTAAATTACAAACTCCAAATGCGTGAGCCAAATATGTTCCTATTTAATACTGTTAATTAAATAAGGGGTATTGTGGTAAGAACTGGATGGGTAATATCTGCTATACTGTGGGGTGGTTTAACCAATAGAACCCCAAATGATTGCTAGAACAGAAATACGATGGCCCCCATTTAAATGGAGTGTATGAGGAGCATGCATACTGCCGCTCCATTCAAAGTCTATAGGACTGGTAATGACAGGCGAGTGCCTTCACCATCAGGCTCTTTTCACACCACATCAGTGGTGTCTGTTTGCTATATGGACCAGAAAATCTCCTGGCACATACAGCAAATGTACCCAGACCCCAATCACCCATGTTATTTTGGCCTCCATTTAGGCAACTTCCGCTGGGGTTTGCATTTTTTCTGCAGTGATCGATTGGATCCCCAAAAAATAAAGTGACCTAGCAGGAAGAAGTACCATTAGATTTTCCTTTCGAAACTTACTTTTTGGTTTAAAAAATAAATAAAATAAAAAAATTGTGCCAAAAACTGGCATGTGCTATTCCAGCCTAAAGGGGCTGTCTGGAGTTTCCAAATTGAATCCCTTTTAAAAGAAGTCATGAAGATTTAAAAAAATTAAAAAAAATTACAGGCACTAAAACATACACCACTCCCAACATCAAAGTGGAGTAAAAGCAGGAATTGGGACGTGAAAACATGACAACATATAGTTAGAAATGTAAAGAATCTACATCCTATGGGCTTTACAAGAAAATTGTTAAAGGGGTATTCCACTGGATTTTTTTTTAATCAACTGGTGCCAGAAATGTAAACAGATTTGTAAATTACTTCTATTAAAAAATCTTAATCCATCCAGTACTTATTAGCTGCTATATTCTCTTTTTGAATGTCTTTTCTGTCTGACCATGGTGCTCTCGGCTGACACCTCTGTCCATAGCAGGAGGGGTTTGCTATGGGGATTTTCTCCCACTCTGGACAGTTCCTAAAATGGACTGAGGTGTCAGCAGAGAGCACTGTGGTCAGACAGAAAGGAAAGTCAAGAAGAAAAATTCCTGTGGAGCATACAGCAGGTGATAAGTACTAGAAGGATTAAGATTTTTTTTAATAGAAGTTATTTACAAATATCTGTTTAACTTTCTGGCACCAGCTGATAAAAAAAAAAAAAAAAAAAGTTATCCACCGGAGTACCCCTTTAAAGTTTTACCACGTAGAAAATATAGGTCTAAGCTTGAAAAATATTTCCAATGTACAATAATTTCTTAAATCCTACTGTTTGAGATATATAATTACTTATCTCTCCCCCCCACCCCCATGTGCCTTGTTTTACCATGTTGCCCTTGGTTACAACAATCTAAGGGCATTCACGTGGCAGGGTTATGGTCCAGAGAGGAAATCGTGAAGTGATCATTTCCATGGTGGGATATGAATTAGGGCATAACGGATAGGGACTATGCCAACCACTCTAAATGCATTATCTTGCCTTATTAATTTACAGGCATTTAAAGAATTTCTGTAGCACATTTGACAACTGGTTAGTGATGTTTCGTGCACGCATATGCTTCACCAGGACCTGCGGTGCAGGTACAGCACATTAATAAGTATGCTAGAATTATACACAGAGTAAGAGTGTAAACATGGCAGGTCAATATCACCACATGGTATGTAAAGGATTAAAGTAAGTAGTTATCCATGTAGTTTGTGCTCTACCAAGCCCTGTAAATGTATCTAAATAAGGCTAATTCCACATTGTGTTAACAGTGCAAGAAAAGCTTCCAACATGTACGTTAAACATGTCTATAGACTAACAATTTTTTTAAGCATGGGTGTCATCTGCCATAGGTTTACTTTGGAGATATATAGGGGGGGGAATTTATCATTGTAGGTGTCAGTGAAGCATTTTTCTACCTTTTTTTTGTGTGCTGGTAATGTGTAGGAGCACCAAATGTATTAAAGGGTTACAGAGAATGTGATACATTTTGTGTAGGTCACATTTTCTGAAACTTCTCTCTTCACATACACCAAAAAGCTAAGCCAAGTCTGGGCTGGTGTAATTTAGAGACTTTTCAGTGGCTTTGTGCCTTTTTTTTTTTTTTTGCACCTTTTCACAAAAGGGTGCAGTTCAAAGAACCCTTCCATATCATGTGTATTGCCAAAAGCAAATAAACCCTGCTTGCACATTTTTGTGCCTTTTCTAGACACAAAAAACTGTCTAAAAGAAAATGATAAATGTCGGCCAGTGCGTTTACATAAGCATTGGGGCTTAAAGGAGTACTTTGGCCCCAAGACATCTTATCCCCTATCCAAAGGACCACGGGGGTCCCGCCACTAGGGACCCCCCTCCCCCAATCTTACATTCGACACCCACCTCTGAGCTGCACACTGCACTGCCAGCTCACAAACTGCCGGGTGCCGACCACAGGGCCAGAGTACGTCACTACTCCGCCCCCGTGTGATGTCACTCCCGCTATGAAAGTGTTTACGCCCCCTCCCATAGACTTGTATAGCAGGGGCAGGGGGTGACGTCACACAGGGCGGAGTCACAACACTCTGGCCCCGTGGTCAGCACACGGCAGTTTGTGAGCTGGCAGCGCGGTGTGCAGCTCAAAGAGGTGGGTGCCGAATGCAAGATTGCGGGGGTCCCCAGCGCCGGGACCCTCGCGGTCAGACATCTTATCCCCTATCCTTTGGATAGAGGATAAGATGTCTTAGGGCCAGAGTACCCCTTTAAGCAATTCTGAATTGTTGTCAATTCTGACAAATTTAAGAGGAAGAATAGTGTTCCATGCCCCTAAGGGACCATTTAGATGGCAAAACCTCCACCAGGAAAAATTTGATGCAGACATTCATTAAATAAATAAAAAATAAAAAAACATGGAAATTTTGCCCTGTGCGTAGTGCAGCAGAATCCCATTAAAAACAATGGGAGCCTTCGGCATCTGAATTTACAAGCAGAATTTTTATGCTGGATAATGCTTGAAAATACTGCCATGTGAATGGGCCCTAATAGCATTACACCGACTGACCCTATTAAGTTTCAGCGGGGTCTGTCAGGCAAGAAGCTATGACACAAATGTGAACAGTGTATAGATATAGCAGAGCTGGCTTTGTTTCTGTGTATTTAAATCAGCACAATAATAAAAAGGAGTACATTTACCACTGTAACACATTGTTATACCAAGGTCCTAAACCACAAACTGCAATGTTCTGCGTCTGAACAGATCTCAAACCCTACCGACATGACTATATTCATAAAGAGTATTTCTGGGGTGAAACACACATTCCCCTATCTGTCACTAGCTACGGCACTGGACTGTAGCCTATTGAAACATCATGGAGAATAGACTCAGGAAAGGTCATCTAGCACTCAGTATAGAATTCTAGACTTGCATATTGCTACTTGTCAGTCTTCCTACACAATACCTGTGACTGATGACCATGCTTAGTATTTATGTTGTCTATTCACACTAATACTGGAGCGCATCGCATGTAGAAGCCAACACATGTCCATGCTCTTTTTGCCACAGCAGGTTAGAAATTGCAAACTAAACTCTGGCTAGTAGGTCTAGGCAAGTCAGTCACTTTTTCTTAGAGACACTTGAGGTATAAGACTTATTTTTATGACATTACAGAAGGCACACTTCCCTTGACATCATGAGTAAGGCTAAATGCTTATGGGTCGAATTTTTGACAGCAATTTTGACCTAAATCCGCATGAAATTATGCAAATTCTCATGAAAATTTGCCACTGTGGGTTTCTCAAGAAAAAGTAAAATTTAAGTGTAAGGCTAAGTTTCCACTTGTTTTTTTCTGGCAGTTTTTTGGAGATCTGACACTGCAGTTTTTGAGCCAAAGTCAGAAGTGGATCCATAAGGGAGGAGAAGTGTAAGTCCTTCCTTTATATGTCCTATTCCTTTTAAAGACACTTCTGGCTTTGGCTCAAAAACTGCAGTGGCAGATCTCCAAAAACTGCCAGAAAAAAAAAACTGGAAACTTAGCCTAACCATTATTTAAAGAAAACCTTTGATGTATCAAAGGTTTATATCAGTGGGGATCCTAGTGTATAGACCCCTTCCAATACATAAAAAGAGCGGGTGCCCAGTTTAGGCTGGGTTCACACTACGTTTGTAGTGTATGGGAACTTCCCGGATACGGCTGGGGAAAGCGAAAACTGGGTGCTCCCACATCCCAGCCAGATCCGGACCAAACCCCATTCATTTCAATGAGCCGACCGGAGTCAAACCCTGACTCCGGTCGGCTAATTTTCACCCAGTATACGGTTTTCTGACCGGACCTAAAACAGTGGTATACCACAGTTTTAGGTCCGGTCAGAGAATCGTATACGGGGCAAAAATGAGCCAATGAATGGGGTTTGGTCCGGATCTGGTTGGGATGTGGGAGCACCCAGTTTTCGCTTTCCCCAGCCGTATCCGGGAAGTTCCCATACACTACAAACATAGTGTGAATCGGCCTTAAGTGATGTTTCTCCCTGCTGTCTAAGGGTGCATTTACATCATGATTTTGCCACTCTGTTTCGAATCAGTTTTTTTTTTTTGGAAAATGTATCATCATAAGTTGCATCAGTTTTTGTAAAAAGAATTATACTTTTTTTTAATAAAAAAAATTTATTCCAATAAAGATTCCATAGTTTTATTGAAATGCCAAGGGAAGTAGCAAGTTCTAGTACTTTTCAGAAGGGTTAACACTGGGCATGTGCAAGAAAACCGCATACAAAAAAACGTATGCCACTTCTGACACATATGGTTTGCATTGACTTCAATGTTAACAAAAACTGGATGCGGTGCATATACGGTTTTGAAACCAGATACAAAACCATAGTAGATTACAGTTTGCTGTCCAGGAAAAAAAAAAGTACAAGAACAAAACCGTATACAATTGGACGCATCTTGGTGTGTACGGTTTTGTATGGAAAGTCAATATATAAGGTTTCCGATACGGCGGCATATGGTTTTCATATACAAAGCCATATACTGGAACCGTAGGACAAAATCGTAATGTGAATGCACCCTTACTTAGTTCTCATTGAAGATGGCCAATAGGCTTTATATTAAGACAGTGAGAAAACACTGTTGGGCAGTTCTACTTGTTGTAGGGATCATGGGGGTCCCAGCACCTGAACACACACCAATGAAAATATTTCATTTCAAGTAAGTCTCTACTATACGTCAAAAATTTTCAGAAATGACAGTAAAAGGTATGTTTACACGGCAGAATTTCCACAATTCCTGAAAAATTCCTCTTTAATGGAACAGCGGAACTACAGGATTCTGCCAGAATTTCCTGTGTTCTCAGAAAACAATTCAACTGAAATTCAAGCCCCATTAACTTCAATGGGAAGAACTTATACTTTTGCGGACAGCAGAATTTCTGCAGTAAAATGCCAGCCACAGAAATTCTGCTGTGTGAAGGGGACAACGGAATCCAATTAAAATAAATGTACAGTAAATTATGGCAGAATTCTGCATACAAATTCCGCCATGTTAACATAGCCTAACACTTTAAAGAGTATCTTCCATGACGATCCAATGGCAGGATATGTGTAAACTGGCATTTTCATAGCAGGAGACTTAGCCTGACATGACACGATCAGGAGTCAAGATGTCGGAAGATGCATTTCGACTTAGGATCGTATCATGCAAGACCAATTCTCGGGCTACAAGAATGCCAGTTTGCACACAACCTGCCACCGGATTATCATGACAGGTACTCTTCAAAAAGGTCAGCAATAGCAGATTCAGCAGCAGATCTAATGGTGATCCAAAGCAAAGACTACAGTAGTAGGGTTGCTTGTGCATTATGACATCACCATTTAAATTAACAGGTAAAATCTACAATAAATTAACAGAAACTGACAGGCTGTAGATTACACATTTGTGCTGAAAGTTACTGAATCATGGGATTTGTTGAGATCTCATCCACATGGCTGATACTATAATCCACTGGATTTTTGGTGTGCATTTACCCTGCTGATTCAAAGCCAAAGTGTTTTTTTATTTTTTATTGTTCTATTCATGTGAACAGGGCCTAGAGAAATCCATGCTAATAATCCTGGGAACACTGCATGGCACTGGGGAACTCAGACAGGTGTACTTTCTGATGCATGTATTTGCCACCTTAGAGTCACACTCCAGCTATGTTCACATGGCGGAAAGTTTGCATAACATCTGCCTGGAAAACACAGGTAAATAAGGGGCATTGCCGAGGGGATTCCACTGAAAGAATGAACATGTTTCAGCTGTCACCATGGAAATCCCACCGTATACACGGTGCAGCAGAAAACAATAGGACTCTGCTGCAACAGCATATCCATTTTTTTCTGCCGGATTCCGCTCGGAAATTCCGTCTTTGGCCTTATCATGGTATTTCCCACTATATTTCTAAATAAAGTGGTGGCGTACAATTGCATGTCTACCTTTGTACCCAGTCAGGTGACGTCACAACATACGCAAAGCAACAGCAGGACTTCTATAAGACAGCAAGAGGCTACTGGGATAACACGTTCTAAGTATATTATGAAGTTACTTCTACATAGGGCAGTTACACACATGCGTATTTTGCTGTAGATTTCCCGCAACTGATTTAAAGGGGTATTCCAGGGAAAAAAAATTGTATATATCTCAACTGGCTCCAGAAAGTTAAACAGATTTGTAAATTACTTCTATTAAAAATCTTAATCCTTCCAATAATTATCAGCTGCTGAAGTGGAGTTGTTCTTTTCTGTCTGACAACAGTGCTCTCTGCTGACATCTCTGCTTGTCTTGGGAACTGCACAGAGTAGAAGAGGTTTGCTATGGAGATTTGCTTCTACTCTGGACAGTTCCTGAGACAGGTGTCATCAGAGAGCACTTAGACGGAAAAAAAACAACTCAACTTCAGCAGCTGATTATCCTTCCAATAATTATCAGTTACTGAAGTTGAGATGTTTTTTTCTGTCTAAGTGCTCTCTGATGACACCTGTCTCAGGAACTGTCCAGAGTAGAAGCAAATCCCCATAGCAAACCTCTTCTACTCTGTGCAGTTCCCGAGACAAGCAGAGAGGTCAGCAGAGAGCACTGTTGGCAGACAGAAAACAACTCAACTTCAGCAGCTGACAATTATTGGAAGGATTAAGATTTTTTTAATAGAAGTCATTTACAAATATGTTTAACTTTCTGGAGCCAGTAGATAGATATCTATCTCTCTATCTATAAGTTTTTTTCCTGGATAACCCCTTTAACTTCAAAAGGGTACCAAGATCTGCTGCGGAAAATCTGGAGCAAAACACACACATGTGAACGTCCTACCCTATAAAGATTGCTTTAGGGTAGGGTCACACGTGCCGTAATTTGCTGCTTCATATTTTCCTACCCATTGACATCAGCAAAATACGGCACGTGTAACCCTATTATAGTGATTTAAAGTTCCGTACAACTGCGACCCCTATACTTCCCTATATGTGGGGCCAGATCCTAGGTAGAAAAGCAACGCTTCAGTGCAATAACTGCATTTCTTCACATTTACTAGAATCTTTGCCTTTCAGGCAGCAAAATGTGGTTAACAGAGAATCAATAGATCTGGAATCTGAAGCTCTGCCAAGTGTATGAAGATATGAACCCAGCGCAGACAATTGTTCAGGTCAATAAAGGACACAAAAAGTAAAAGATGTCTGATTCTACAGAACATGTACAGGCCACACAGAGGGCGGATATGGAATTCACTAAACACCTACTGGTGAAGCCCAAGCAATGGATAGTGACAGATCTGCATTTAAACTGATGTGACAGTTGTCTGTTAAGGTGGGTTCACACCACGTTTTTGCAATACAGTTCCTGTATCAGGTTTTTGATAAAATAAAATAAAAAAGGATTCCTCAAAACCTGACTAAACTGTATCAAAACGTGTGTACAAATTTTTATCTGTGTACGGTTTGAAAAATGATGTCCGGTTGCAGCCGTTTTTTAAGAAAAAGACCGTATACGTTTTGAACTTTTCACTCCATTATGAATAAAGTTTCACTTGTTTGATTGAAATTCCAAGAAAAAAAAAAACTGTGGAAAGTCAAAAACAGTATGGTGAAAACTGGATGGAACCGTACGCACAACGCTGACTCCGGTTGTCTCATTTTTGCCCCGTATACAGTTTTCTGACCGGACCTAAAACAGTGGTATACCACGGTTCTAGGTTTGGTCAGATAAGCGTATTCAGGGAAAAATGAGACAACCGGAGTCAGCGTTTGACTCCGCTCGGCTCATTGAAATGAATGGGGTTCGGGCTGGATCCGGCTGGGAGACGGGAGCAGACAGTTTTGGATCCAGCAACCGTACACTACAATGGTAGTGTGAAAGTACCCGTAGGCCACGGTTTTCTGTCTGGAAAAACACAGAGTAAAAAAAACGTATGGCTTGAAAAACGGAGACAACCGTGTACAATATGGTGCATACGGTTTTGAATGGGAAATCTATGGGCACGGTTTTCTGTACAGTTGAATACGTTTTTTTGTAGAAACTGTATGTCAAAATCATATAGTAAAATCGTAGTCTGAACCCACCCTTATACATACACATGATACTCGCTTAACTATTGTGCCTCCAGCTGTTGCAAAACTACAACTCCCAGCATGCCCGGACAGCCTTCGGCTGTCCGGGCATGCTGGCAGTTGTAGTTTAGCAACAGCTGGAGGCACTTTGGTTGGGAAACGCAGCACTGATACCAGTCCAAGCTCCATAGGTGATAGGTAAGTGACATGCATCTATTTGCTTCGTTATGGATGTATCCCAGTGGGTGACAACCAATATAGTGGTTTTACCCAGAATCCTGACAAGTTCCATGTATGCACACTCCATGAAAATGCTCTTCTCGCCTGCAGTCAGTGACACAGCTGGGACAAATAGTGGGGTAAGCAGAGTCTACAGTTGTGCAAACAGACAGATCACGGCAGCAAACAGCATCAGTAAACTCCCAGCCCCCCCATGTGTCACCTGCTGCCACACTCCACCCGCAGGGCACATCCAGGGGCAGCTCACACACAGTGGCCGCTCACTGCTCTCCAGCTGGCTGCACGCTCAGCCCAGGCAATACACCGGAGTCCACACACAGCGCATCACCTAACTAGTCCATAGAGCGCGCACTACTCACCTCAGCAACTACCTCACAGCAACACGTAGAGGCAAACTCCCAGGTAACTATTGGCAGCTTCTTAATGGGCCAAGAAATCCAAGCGGGAGCCCGCAGGAGTAAGAGGAAAAGTTATAAGGACCGGAGCAGCGAGTGCGGCATCCTCCCCAGCACACAGCGTGCACCTCTCCCCTGTTATCTGTCTTTGTAACAGGAGGTTCTCACTGCACATGCGCACTGCAGAGTCAACAAGCCTCCCTCCTGCCCGGACTTTCACACGCTGTGTGGGGGAGACAAGGGGAGGAAAAGTATGGTCAGTGCTAATGAGCTAAAGGAGTCCAGCACTGAGGGGAGTATAGTCATAGGTATAGGAGTACTGTACTGAGGGGAGTATAGTCATAGATATAGGAGTCCTGCACTGAGGAGAGTATAGTCATAGATATAGGAGTCCTGCACTGAGGGGAGTATAGTCATAGATATAGGAGTCCTGCACTGAGGGGAGTATAGTCATAGATATAGGAGTCCTGTACTGAGGAGAGTATACTCATAGATATAGGAGTCCTGTACTGAGGGGAGTATAGTCATAGATATAGGAGTCCTGTACTGAGGGGAGTATAGTCATAGATATAGGAGTCCTGTACTGAGGAGAGTATAGTCATAGATATAGGAGTACTGTACTGAGGGGAGTATAGTCATAGATATAGGAGTCCTGCACTGAGGGGAGTATAGTCATAGATATAGGAGTCCTGCACTGAGGGGAGTATAGTCATAGATATAGGAGTCCTGCACTGAGGGGAGTATAGTCATAGATATAGGAGTCCTGCACTGAGGGGAGTATAGTCATAGATATAGGAGTCCTGTACTGAGGGGAGTATAGTCATAGATATAGGAGTCCTGTACTGAGGAGAGTATAGTCATAGATATAGGAGTACTGTACTGAGGGGAGTATAGTCATAGATATAGGAGTCCTGTACTGAGGGGAGTATAGTCATAGATATAGGAGTCCTGTACTGAGGGGAGTATAGTCATAGATATAGGAGTCCTGCACTGAGGGGAGTATAGTCATAGATATAGGAGTCCTGTACTGAGGAGAGTATACTCATAGATATAGGAGTCCTGTACTGAGGGGAGTATAGTTATAGATATAGGAGTCCTGCACTGAGGGGAGTATAGTCATAGATATAGGAGTCCTGCACTGAGGGGAGTATAGTCATAGATATAGGAGTCCTGTACTGAGGAGAGTATACTCATAGATATAGGAGTCCTGTACTGAGGGGAGTATAGTCATAGATATAGGAGTCCTGTACTGAGGGGAGTATAGTCATAGATATAGGAGTCCTGCACTGAGGGGAGTATAGTCATAGATATAGGAGTCCTGTACTGAGGAGAGTATACTCATAGATATAGGAGTCCTGTACTGAGGGGAGTATAGTCATAGATATAGGAGTCCTGTACTGAGGGGAGTATAGTCATAGATATAGGAGTCCTGCACTGAGGGGAGTATAGTCATAGATATAGGAGTCCTGTACTGAGGAGAGTATACTCATAGATATAGGAGTCCTGTACTGAGGGGAGTATAGTTATAGATATAGGAGTCCTGTACTGAGGGGAGTATAGTTATAGATATAGGAGTCCTGTACTGAGGGGAGTATAGTCATAGATATAGAAGTCCTGTACTGAGGGGAGTATAGTCATAGATATAGGAGTCCTGTACTGATGGGAGTATAGTCATAGATATAGGAGTCCTGTACTGAGGGGAGTATAGTCATAGATATAGGAGTCCTGCACTGAGGGGAGTATAGTCATAGATATAGGAGTCCTGTACTGAGGGGAGTATAGTCATAGATATAGGAGTCCTGTACTGAGGGGAGTATAGTCATAGATATAGGAGTCCTGCACTGAGGGGAGTATAGTCATAGATATAGGAGTCCTGTACTGAGGAGAGTATAGTCATAGATATAGGAGTCCTGTACTGAGGAGAGTATAGTCATAGATATAGGAGTCCTGCACTGAGGGGAGTATAGTCATAGATATAGGAGTCCTGTACTGAGGAGAGTATACTCATAGATATAGGAGTCCTGTACTGAGGGGAGTATAGTCATAGATATAGGAGTCCTGTACTGAGGGGAGTATAGTCATAGATATAGGAGTCCTGTACTGAGGGGAGTATAGTCATAGATATAGGAGTCCTGTACTGAGGGGAGTATAGTCATAGATATAGGAGTCCTGTACTGAGGGGAGTATAGTCATAGGTATAGGAGTCCTGTACTGAGGGGAGTATAGTCATAGATATAGGAGTCCTGCACTGAGGGGAGTATAGTCATAGATATAGGAGTCCTGCACTGAGGGAAATATAGTTATAGATATAGGAGTCCTGTACTGAGGGGAGTATAGTCATAGATATAGGAGTCCTGTACTGAGGGGAGTATAGTCATAGATATAGGAGTCCTGTACTGAGGGGAGTATAGTCATAGATATAGGAGTCCTGTACTGAGGGGAATATAGTCATAGATATAGGAGTCCTGTACTGAGGGGAGTATACTCATAGATATAGGAGTCCTGTACTGAGGGGAGTATAGTCATAGATATAGGAGTCCTGTACTGAGGGGAGTATAGTCATAGATATAGGAGTCCTGTACTGAGGGGAGTATACTCATAGATATAGGAGTCCTGTACTGAGGGGAGTATAGTCATAGATATAGGAGTCCTGTACTGAGGTTAGTATAGTCATAGATATAGGAGTCCTGTACTGAGGGGAGTATAGTCATAGATGAAGGAGTCGAGTGGACATGACAGCCAGTCAGTACATGCATTTGAGTAATACAGGGGTTTTACCAGTGAAATGTCCATTCTGGTTGGTCAGTTCTTCAAGCCACTGACACATTTTGCAGATCTGGACTGTTCATTGTATGTTGAGTGTGGTTTTATGAAACTAGTCCAGAAAAGACCATTGCATGTTAACCCCCTTAAGGACTCAGACCATTTTCATTCTTCTAAAAATCATACTGCTTTCAATTTTGCATCTACAGACCCATATGAGGGCTTGTTTTTTGAATCACCAATTGTACAGGGTGGGCCATTTATATGGATACACCTTAATAAAATGGGAATGGTTGGTGATATTAACTTCCTGTTTGTGGCACATTGGTATATGTGAGGGGGGAAACTTTTCAAGATTGGATGGCGGCCGTTTTGAAGTCAGCCATTTTGAATAAATTTTTTGTTTTTTCAATAGGAGGACGGTCATATGACACATCAAACTTATTGGGAATTTCACAAGAAAAAAAATGATGTGCTTGGTTTTAACATAACTTTATTCTTTCATTAGTTATTTACAAGTTTCTGACCACTTATAAAATTTATTCAATATGCTGCCCATTGTGTTGGATTGTCAATGCAACCCTCTTCTCCCACTCTTCACACATTGATAGCAACACCGCAGGAGAAATGCTAGCACAGGCTTCCAGTATCCGTAGTCTCAGGTGCTGCACATCTCGTATCTTCACAGCATAGACAATTGCCTTCAGATGACCCCAAAGATAAAAGTCTAAGGGGGTCAGATCGGGAGACCTTGGGGGCCATTCAACTGGCCCACTACGACCAATCCACTTTCCAGGAAACTGTTCATCTAGGAATGCTCGGACCTGACACCCATAATGTGGTGGTGCACCATCTTGCTGGAAAAACTCAGGGAACGTGCCAGCTTCAGTGCATAAAGAGGGAAACACATCATCATGTAGCAATTTCGCATATCCAGTGGCCTACATGATGATGTGTTTCCCTCTTTATGCACTGAAGCTATTTTTCTTGTGAAATTCCCAATAAGTTTGATGTCACATGACCCTCTTCCTATTGAAAAAATAAGTTGAATTCAAAATGGCCACCATGGTCACCACCCATCTTGAAAAGTTTCCCCCCTCACATATACTAATGTGCCACAAACAGGAAGTTAATATCAACAACCATCCACATTTTATTAAGGTGTATCCATATAAATGGCCTACCCTGTACTTTGTAATGATATCACTTATTTTATAACATAATCTGCGGGGAAACAAAAAGAAAACTTATTTGTGGGGTGAAATAAAAATAAAAAAACATGCCATTTTGTAATGTTTTAGGGCTTCTGTTTCTACGCAGTGCACTTTTCGGTAAAAATGACACCTTATCTTTATTCTGTAGGTCCATACAGTTACAAGGATACCCAATTAATGTAGTTGTTATTTTATTTTGCAACTTAAAAAAAATTATAACTACATACACCAAAATTAGAATGTTTAAAATTATCATCTTCTGACCCCCTATAACTTTTTTATTTTTTCTTATACAGGGATGTATGAGGGCTCATAATAACGCCGTGGTCTGTAGTTTTTATCGGTACAATTTTTGTTTTGATGGGACTTTTTGTTTTCTTTTTATAAAATTTTTTTAAGGAATATGAAGGGACAAATATGCACAATTTTGGACTATGGTATTATTTTACGTGTACGCCATCGACCATGTGGTTGAGCTAATCTTATATTTTAATAGTTCGGACATTTATGCACACGTTGGTACTACATATTAGTTTTATTCTTTGGAAAAAGTAAAAAGGTTGGGGGGCTCACACTATATAATATATACCGAGATACTTGTGAAACACGTACCCTACGTGCCGACAGATACAATACAATAAAAAGAAGAAACAGACAGACCTCTAGGTATATATAGGTGATGAAATGGATTTGTGTGCAAAATGTGGGCTAGGTAAAGTGAGTGCAAATGTGGTGTGGAAAAATGTATATAAAATATAATAAATATAAAAAATATATATGTAATGTAAAAAAATTGAATGAATGGGTGATGTAAAATAGGTGAGTGGTGAGAGGTGAAGACATATCAAAATGTATAATTAAACATATAATTAGAAAAGCTGGTTTAAACAAGTATCTTCAAATGTATTAATATTAAAATATTTCATGACATATAAGTCCAAGCAGGGCTCTTACTGTGGACTGTAAGCATAAATATAACAATTAAAAAACAGGTAAAAGTAGATAGGAATAATAGTACAATAAAATAATTTATAGTTAATGCTGCCACCCGTAAGTTGGTTGGAAAAGCTGTTAATTGAATCCAAGGTATCAGTAGTTTTAGGCAGATAGTGGATAGTTCAATAGTTAGTAGCAAGTTTTTAACAAATGAGCACCGATATTGTTGTAAGTTTGAGACAAGTTTGTATCAAGAGGTGCACCACTCTCCGCACCGCTTGTAGGCTTCTCGGGAACATCAGACCTCGCTGCTGAGGACTGGCACGGCTGTGCTGCCGGCCTGAATGTAGTGTCCGAGAGCTTGTCTAGATGGAATGACGAACCCGGAGTGGCACAGATGACTGGCCGAAGATGGTTGGCGATGGAGGGGTAGCGCCGGTCCGGCGGTGAGTGTGTGCATACAGTTGCCTTGTGTTGAAGCACTGTAAACTGCGTGGCAGTGGGCTAGAAACCAGGGAGTTCCAGCAGTTGCAAGTAACAGGAACGGCGTGTTCTTCAGGGTGGGCTGTGTAGGCAGATAGGCTAAACACGTTTCGGGGTATCCCTTCCTCAGTAGCAATGTAATGTCTGCCATGGATGAATGGGGGTCTTATATAGTCCATATAGCAATTTATAATTGCCCAGACATATAGTATGTTTGTCAAAACCAGCTTGTTGAATTGTGTGTAATGAAATAAAATGGAAATAAAAATAACATAGAATAAATAGAGTAAATAAAAAGAGTAAATAAAAAAAGAGTGAATAAAAATAAGAATTGTAGTGCAAAAATAGTGGTATAGGAATGTGTAAGCATGTGCATGAGGAATGTGGTGCAATAAAATAAAACATTTACATTAAAATGTTGGATAAAACCTCTTGATACAAACTTGTCTCAAACTTGCAACAATATCGGTGCTCATTTGTTACAAACTTGCTACTAACTATTGAACTATCCACTATCTGCCCAAAACTACTGATACCTTGGATTGGACAATTAACGGCTTTTCCAACCAACTTACAGGTGGCAGTATTAACTATAAATGATTTTCTTGTACTATTATTCCTATCTACTTATACCTGTTTTTTAATTGTTATATTTATGCTTACAGTCCACAGCAAGAGCCCTGCTTGGACTTATACGTTATGAAATATTTTAATATTAATAAATTTGAACATACTTGTTTAAACCAGCTTTTCTAATTATATATTAAAATTATACATTTTGATATCTCTTCACCTTTCACATATTCACCACTCACCTATTTTACATCACCCATTCATTCTATTTTTTACATGATATATATATATATTTTTTTTTTATATTTATTATATTTTATATTAATTTTTCCACACCACATTTGCACTCATTTTACCTAGCCCACATTTTGCACACAAATCCATTTCATAACCTATATACACCTAGAGGTCTGTCTGTTTCTTCTTTTTATTGTATAGTTTTATTCTTTATTACATTATTTTGATTAAAAAAAAATTGAAAATGGGGGGTGATTCAATCTTTTATTAGGGGAGGGGCTTATTCACATTTAATAACTTTTTGACACTTTTTACTTTTATTCTTAGCCCCCATAGGGTGCTACGCCATGCTATCTTTTGATTGCATATACTGTTCAATGCTATGCCATAGCATAGCATTGATCATTGTTATCGGTGCTCTGCTGCTTCAGCCTGGTGAAGCTTCCTGGATCAGCAAAGCACCGATCGGATGGCAAGGTGGCAGGTAAGGGCCCTCCCACCATCCCCTCACGTGATCGGGACATCGCAATTTCATCGCGATGGTCCCAATCAGCTCTGCTGAGCTGCCGGGATTGTTTCACTTTCATTTTAGAAGCCACGATCAACTTTGATTGCGGTGTCTAAAGGGTTAATGCTGGGCATCGGCCCGATCGGTGATGCCCAGCATTAACCCTGGGTCCTGGTTGCTGATCGTGGACCCACTGGGTTTAATGTTTTGTCGGGTTGTGCACCAGAAATTCTGTCTCCTCTAGAATTGAAAAAAAACCTGACTAACTCTCCATTTTACCCCCGAAAAAAGGGCATGGTCATCGGTGAAATCAGGCTTGGTCGCAGAAAAGGGGCGTGGCCCCGACATTTTCACAAAAAACATACATATTTACTAAGGTTTCCACAGAAAATGTAGTGGATTTGAGCTGAGGAAAACCCTACAGATCAGAGCATGTGATAAAAAAAAAATTAAAAAAATTTAGGGAAACTTTAGTAAATAGCGTGGAAACAAAATTGTCGGGAATTAAAACCCACAAAGATAAATGCCATAGGGCATTTTCAGTGAAAAAACGCTGTGGCCAGATGTTAGCTGCAAGTCAATAGGAAAAGGCATTTTGTGTTTTCCTATTGACTTGTAGCGAACATCTGGCCGCAGCGTTAATTCACTGAAAACGCCATATGGCGTTTTTCTTTGCATTTTTGCAAAAAAAAAAATGAAAAAGGAAAAAAAGTTTTTTTGTTTTTGTTTTTGTTTTTTTTATCCTTTTGGTGTTTTTTCACTCCTCTTTGTCGTTTTTCAGCTCCTTGGCAGTTTTTCAAAATCGCAGAATGTTGAAACTATGGCATTTTTTTTCACTGAAATAGTGGTGTTTTTCTCCCATAGAAGACTACACCAAGAAAAACGCCATGTGGGTTTTAACTATGGCGTGTTTGCAGGCGTTTTTTATTCTTTTTTGGACTTAAGCGATCCAAAAAAGGGGAGGAGATACCTTTTTTTTTTTAATAAAATTTCGTAGGGTACCAATAAATCAAAAATTACAAAAAATTGTATTTAACGAAATTTATATTTTTAGAAAAAAAAATTTATAAATTTTTAAACAGGGACTACTGGCTACTACTCACGGATGTCAAGCCGTTGGCTGTCCGGGCATGCTGGGAGTTGTAGTTTTGCAACAGCTGGAGATCCGCAGGTTTGAGACCACTGCTGTGCGCTGTATCCCTATGCCCGAGCTGCAAAAGATACAGAAAATAAACTTTTAACTCACCCACCTCAGCCGCACGCTTGGGGACTGGGGAGGACAGCCGTCAGCCTATCACCGGCCGGAGCGATGTCCCGCCCTGGCCAGTGATAGGCTGAGCCCACTGTCATGTAAGAAGTGTTTTTTTTTAATAAAAGTTTTTAAACGTGCTGTGTTTTTTTCTACATTTACTTTACAGGCTTAGTAAGCTGGGGCTTAGCGTTAGCCCCAAAAACAGCTAGTATTAACCACCAATTATTACCCTGGTACCAAGGTTACCATGAAGAGCCGGTACCAACAGGTCCGTAGCGTCAAAAATGGCACTCCTGGGCTTAGACAGTAACAGGCTGGTGTTATTTAGGCTGGGGAGGGCCATTACTGTTCCTTCCTCATGTCTGCATCATCACTGTTTTTATGACCTAACTGTCCAAACTGTGGCCCTCCAAATGTTGCAAAACTACAACTCCCAGCATGCCTAGACAGCCAGTTTGGACATCACTACATATGTGGTAGTATTATATTCATAGGGTACAGAGTGTGGTAGTATTATATTCAGAGGGTACAGTGTGTGGTATTATTATATTCAGAGGGTACAGTGTGTGGTATTATTAAATTCAGAGGGTACAGTGTGTGGTATTATATTCATAGGGTACAGTGTGTGATATTATATTCAGAGGGTACAGTGTGTGGTAGTATTATATTCATAGGGTACAGTGTGTGGTATTATAGTCAGAGGGTACAGTGTGTGGTAGTATTATATTCATAGGGTACAGTGTGTGGTATTATAGTCAGAGGGTACAGTGTGCGGTATTATTATATTCAGGGGGAACAGTGTGCAGCATTATTATATTCAGAGGGTATAGTGTGTGGTAGTATTATATTCAGAGGGTACAGTGTGCGGTAGTATTATATTCAGAGGGTGCAGTGTGTGGTAGTATTATATTTAGAGGACACAGGGTGGGGTAGTATTATATTCAGACTAACATAGTCTGATTTGCAATGTTTCCAAACATTGAAATTCCACCCTCCATATTGTTACACTATGTGCTCCGGCCTCACACGCTGGTCCCCTTACCGCATGGTCCCCTTACCTTCTGCTGCCGACAGGGCTGGGACTCACATCGCGGGACGCGCCCACATGCGAGCCCCAGTCTGTCTCTCTCCGGGTGTTTCTCCTGCCTCTGCCTCCACCTCTCTGCTCCGGCGCGTGTGTCCCCGTCCCTTAGGGCATGCGCGCACTGAGCTTTAAGATTTAAAGGGCCAGTACACTCATTAGTGTAACCACCTGTGGCTTGTTTATAAATTCCTCCACCCTCCTCAGTTCTCTGCCGGATCTCTGTTGCCTTGTGCCCTAGAGAAAGCTTTCCATTGTATTGCCTTGCCGTGTACCAGATCTCCTGCTCTTGTGACTTGACCTTGCTCCTCTGCCACCTGCCTATTGAACTCCTGCTACATCCTGACTACGCTACTGTGCCACCTGCCCTGACCTACTGCTATCCAGACTATGAGTTGCCTCATCCCTCCTGTGCCTCGCATCTCCACAGCCACCTGTGTGGTCGAGCAGTGCCAGGGGTAGCAACCTGGGTGTCGCCTGCAGCTGCAAGCCCATCCTGCTTTGCGGTGGGCTCTGGTGAAGACCATCAGCACCTCACACTCCGCTCTCTGATATGGTCCGAGTCATCTACCACACAGGTCCAGCGGATCCACATACACCAGTGTTCCTGTCTTCAGAAACGTGAGTGTTACACATATGTTGGACCGACTATACGAACAGAGAAAAGCCATCACCGATTTCTTGATGATCCAAGCGGATAGGGGGACTCCCCTGTGTAACTTCAGTGTCAACCAGTGGTAGCTCATAAGTGACACCTGCTGTTTGCTCAGGCCCTTTGAGGAAGCCACCTTATTCAGTTGCCAGGAAGGGAACAGCATAGGGCAGAGGCAATGGGAGGACAGGGACTGCTCATGGGCCATGCCTACTGATGGTTGTGACTGAGGAACCCACCGACTGTTGACTGGGGGTGTCAGATGTCACTTGTGATGAAGTGGATGACCGTGTTAACCAATCAATGATGGCAGATGGGTTGCTGGTCGAGACACGACCGCTAGCTGATACCGGGAGCTCAGGCCTCCTGCTGCTGCCCTAGTCTGCTGCGACCTCTGCCTGATTCATTTAGGCCTCTGCCACTCCTCTGTGCACATCCTGGCACTTCTCTGCCTGACATACTTAGTGCGTATATGAGGGGAGTAAAATACGCTCCACTACGCTTAAAACAGTATTTGTCTACCACACCAGCAGGTGTGTACTTTCGGCTGGCCTTTCACAGTATCTAGGCCCTTAAGACTTTAACAGGAATAAAATGGTACACCACTTAGATGTACATATGTGGTATGCACTTATGAGGGGAACACAATGCACTCCAGTACGCTTAAAACAGTATTTGTCTACAATACCAGCAGGTGTGTACTTCTGGCTGGCCTTTCACAGTATCTATGCCCTTAAGACTTTAACAGGAATAAAATGGTACACCACTTAGATGTATGCACAGGTTACACTTAATAGAGGACAATACGCTTTAAGTGCTCACCCTAACTGTCTGGCTACTATTAGCTTTTCAGTTATTGTACACACCAGTGGTGCAGCACACAGTTGCTGTGTACTACACCCAAAATTGCACTTTCTCTCTCAATCTCACTCCCTTCCCTGTCAGTGCTTCTAGGCTGGATTTGAGGTGAATCGCTGCTGTAAAAAAGCTTTTCTGTGCAACATACACAGTGTTCTGTCCCTCTCTCTATAATAGAACTCTGATGTGACTGGCCACAAGATGGCTGCCAATTATTTAGGGCTGTGACATCACAGGGGTGGATGGCTGCTCACAGGCTGCATGCTGCATGTGATACAGGGTCATCCCGCCGACCCTTGTTCCCACCTTCCCAGGATTCCTTGCCCCATGTCCTAGCATGTGGATTCACCATTTTAGATGCCCGGTGAATGAAGCGATTTGCGGCGAAATTCGCATTCGTTACAGACTGAATTTTTCCTGAAATTTGTAACAAATTCGGATTTGGCAGATTCGATTCGCTCATCCCTACTAGTGTTGTTGAAACTGCTCAGGGAAAGGCAAAGGTTTGTGCAGATCACATGTGTCCTGAAAGTACTGTACAAAAACATGTAAGAGAATGTACTGAGAAAAAGATTTTTAGCCCGCCATCAGTAGGGGGAGATTGCCTCAGTTCGAAAACTGCCTGAAGAGCTATGGGTGATGTTACAGTGTGAAGAGATTTGAGGGGCCATGTCATTCACTAATGCAGAAGTGGTATTGTGAGACCAATTTAAGTTAGGTCTTTGTAATGAACAACAGATGTGGACCCAATGTACTACTGAACTAGTTAGGCTTTGGGCCATGCTTAGGAGTTCATGTATCGTTGAGATTTTCATATTCTATCGCGCTCCAGCATGTGACAGCTGCTCTTCTGCTGTCAGAGGTTACTAGGTTGCTTCCTAAGCATGGTCTCAGTGTGGATAGCAGCAGGTCCAGATGGTTCTGGATTGTGACACCAGAGGGTCAGGCAAGTAGGTATAGTCAACAGTCAAGGTCATGCACTGGAAAGTCAATGAGGGACATTTATCAAGGGATTTAGAGGGTTGTTTTTTTTTTTTTTTTTTGCTTACAGAAGTCGCACATGAGCCTAAGCTATTTTTTGAGCAACTTTTGTGGGTAAGCAAAAAATACCAATAAGCCCTACCTAAGCAATTTTCACTTTGCAATGGTCGGGAATTTATCATTGCCAAAGTCGCACGTAAGCAAATAAAAGTCGCAAAACCCCTTCAAAAAGTCGCAAGTGTAAGCCGGGTCAGACCTGGCTTACAAACTTGCCTTTGACAGCAACTGCGACTTTTGTGCGACTTTTTGCGCAGCTCCGCTCCCCGGCCACCCGCCTGCATGTATCACCAACTTGCTAGGTATTGCAGAACTAGAACTCCCAGCATGCCCTTACAGTGAGGACATGCTGGGAGTTGTAGTTCTGCAATACCTAGTGGGCAGGTAGTGGATACGGGCAGGTGGTCGGGGAGCAGAGCCAGCCGACAGGAAAATGAAATTATAGCACTGTGATTTCATATTTCCCGGGCAGACCTGTGATTGGTCAAGGCCTCCTGGCCAATCACAGCAGCTGCCAGCGGGAGATATGAAGTTACAGTGCCATAACTTCATTTTCCCCGCTGGGAAGCCAGGGAGCGAAGCTGGGACATGCTGGGAGTTGTAGTCCTGTCACCTGCACCCGCTGCATGACTACGACTCCCAGCATGCCCTTACTGTGATGGCATGCTGGGAGTTGTAGTCCTGCGGTGGGAGTGGGTGACAAGCTTGTCACCTGCCCCTACTGCATGACTACAACTCCCAGAATGCTCTTGCTGTAAGGACATGCTGGGAGTTGTAGTTCTGGGGCGGGAGATGTGCTTGTCACCCGCCCCCTCCGCACGACTACAACTCCAAGCATGCCCTTGCAGTAAGGGCATGTTGGGAGTTGTAGCCATGCGGCTGGGGCAGGTGACAAGCACATCTTCCGCCTGCCTGTGTCACACAACTACAATTCCCAGCATGTCCTTACTGTAAGAACAGCTTTTTTTTTTTTTTTTTTTTTTTTAATCTTCATAAAATAGTTAACGAGGGCTTGTGGGGGAGTGTTTTTTGAATACAAGTTTTATTAAACGTGTTGTGTGTTTTTTATTTATTTACTTTACAGGTTTAGTAATGGAAGCAGTCTTATAGACGAGTCAATTACTAAGCTGAGGCTTACAGTTTGCCACAAAAACAGCTAGCGCTAACCCTCAATTATTACCCTGGTACCCACCGCCACAGGGGTATCAGGAAGAGCCTATACCAACAGGCTCTGAGCGTCAAAAATGGCACTCCTGGGCCTAAGTGGTAACAGGTTGGCGTTATTTAGGCTGGGGAGGGCCAGTAACAATGGTCCTCGCCAGGGGCGTACCTAGAGCATTTGGCACCCGGGGCGGACACTTTGTTTGGCACCCCCCCTTCCCCTCCCCTTAATTACACCCCCTCCCTCCCCTTAATTACACCTCCTCCCTCCGCTCAATTACACCTCCCCCCCCCCTAATTACACCCCCTCACACCCCCCTTAATTACACCCCCTCCCTCCCCCCCCTTAATTACACAGCCTCCCTCCCCCCCCCTTAATTACACCCCCTCCTTCAGCGCATTCTGATCCTCTATGTGAAAGCAATTATTATTATAACCCTGCCAGACACTGCTCTCTCTTAATATAATACTGCCACACACTGTGCTCTCTGAAGATAACACTACCATACACGGTCCCCTTTTAACATAATACTACCACACACTGTACCCTATGAATATAATAATACCACACACTGTACCCTCTGAATATAATACTACCACACACTGTACCCTATGAATATAACAATACCACACACTGTACCCTCTGATTATAAAACTACCACACACTGTACCCTCTGAATATAATACCACACATTGTACCCTCTGAATATAATACTACCACATACTGTACCCTCTGAATATAATAATACCACACACTGTACCCTCTGAATATAATACTGCCACACTGTACCCTCTGAATATAATACTGCCACACTGTACCCTCTGAATATAATACTACCACACACTGTACCCTCTGAATATAATAATACCACACACTATACCCTCTGAATATAGTAATGCCGCACACTGTTCCCCCTGAATAAAATACCGCACACTGTACCCTCTCAATATTATACCACACACTGTACCCTATGAATATAATACTACCACACACTGTACCCTCTGAATATAATATCACACACTGTACCCTATGAATATAATACCACACACTGTACCCTCTGAATTTAATAATACCACACACTGTACCCTCTGAATACAATAATACCACACACTGTACCCTCTGAATATAATACTACCACACACTGTACCCTATGAATATAATACTACCACATATGTAGTGATGTCCAGACTGGCTGTCTTGGCATGCTGGGAGAGGGTACAGTGTGTGGTATTATATTCAGATGGTACAGTGTGCGGTATTATTATATTCAGGGGGAACAGTGTGCGGCATTAATATATTCAGAGGGTACAGTGTGCGGTAGTATTATATTCAGAGGGTGCAGTGTGTGGTAGTATTATATTTAGAGGATACAGGGTGGGGTAGTATTATATTCAGATGGGACAGTGTGGCAGTATTATATTCAGAGGGTACAGTGTGGTATTATTTTCAGAGGGTACAGTGTGTGGTATTATTATATTCAGAGGGTACAGTGTGTGGTAGTTTTATATTCAGAGGGTACAGTGTGTGGTATTATTATATTCATGTCTTCATCACCCCCCAACACCCCCATTACTGTGCCTCATGTCTTCATCAACCCCCCATTACTGTGCCTCATGTCTTCATCACCCCCCCAACCCCCCATTACTGTGCCTCATGTCTTCATCACATCCCAACCCCCCCCCCCATTACTGTGCCTCATGTCTGCATCAACACCCCAACCATGCCATTACTGTTCCTTCCTCATGTCTGCATCATCACTGTTTTTATGACCTAACTGTCCAAACTGTGTCCCTCCAAATGTTGCAAAACTACAACTCCCAGCATGCCAAGACAGCCAGTCTGGACATCACTACATATGTGATAGTATTATATTCATAGGGTACAGTGTGTGGTAGTATTATATTCAGAGGGTACAGTGTGTGGTATTATTGTATTCAGAGGGTACAGTGTGTGGTATTATTAAATTCAGAGGGTACAGTGTGTGGTATTATATTCATAGGGTACAGTGTGTGATATTATATTCAGAGGGTACAGTGTGTGGTAGTATTATATTCATAGGGTACAGTGTGTGGTATAATATTGAGAGGGTACAGTGTGCGGTATTATATTCAGGGGGAACAGTGTGCGGCATTATTATATTCAGAGGGTATAGTGTGTGGTATTATTATATTCAGAGGGTACAGTGTGTGGTAGTATTATATTCAGAGGGTACAGTGTGGCAGTATTATATTCAGAGGGTACAGTGTGGCAGTATTATATTCAGAGGGTACAGTGTGTGGTATTATTATATTCAGAGGGTACAGTATGTGGTAGTATTATATTCAGAGGGTACAGTGTGTGGTATTATATTCAGAGGGTACAGTGTGTGGTAGTTTTATAATCAGAGGGTACAGTGTGTGGTATTGTTATATTCATAGGGTACAGTGTGTGGTAGTATTATATTCAGAGGGTACAGTGTGTGGTATTATTATATTCATAGGGTACAGTGTGTGGTAGTATTATGTTAAAAGGGGACCGTGTATGGTAGTGTTATCTTCAGAGAGCACAGTGTGTGGCAGTATTATATTAAGAGAGAGCAGTGTCTGGCAGGGTTATAATAATAATTGCTTTCACATAGAGGATCAGAATGCGCTGAAGGAGGGGGTGTAATTAAGGGGGGTGTGAGGGGGTGTAATTAGGGGGGGGAGGAGGTGTAATTAAGGGGGAGGGAGGGGCTGTAATTGAGCGGAGGGAGGAGGTGTAATTAAGGGGATGGAGGGGGTGTAATTAAGGGGAGGGGAAGGGGGGGTGCCAAACAAAGTGTCCGTCCCGGGTGCCAAATGCTCTAGGTACGCCCCTGGCGAGGACCATTGTTACAGGCCCTCCCCAGCCTAAATAACGCCAACCTGTTACCACTTAGGCCCAGGAGTGCCATTTTTGATGCTCCGGGCCTGTTGGTATAGGCTCTTCCTGATACCCCTGTGGCGGTGGGTACCAGGGTAATAATTGAGGGTTAGCGCTATCTGTTTTTGTGGCAAACTGTAAGCCTCAGCTTAGTAATTGACTCGTCTATAAGACTGCTTCCATTACTAAACCTGTAAAGTAAATAAATAAAAAACACACAACACGTTTAATAAAACTTGTATTCAAAAAACACTCCCCCACAAGCCCTCGTTAACTATTTTATGAAGATTAAAAAAAAAAAAAAAGCTGTTCTTACAGTAAGGACATGCTGGGAATTGTAGTTGTGTGACACAGGCAGGCGGAAGATGTGCTTGTCACCTGCCCCAGCCGCATGGCTACAACTCCCAACATGCCCTTACTGCAAGGGCATGCTTGGAGTTGTAGTCGTGCGGAGGGGGCGGGTGACAAGCACATCTCCCGCCCCAGAACTACAACTCCCAGCATGTCCTTACAGCAAGAGCATTCTGGGAGTTGTAGTCATGCAGTAGGGGCAGGTGACAAGCTTGTCACCCACTCCCACCGCAGGACTACAACTCCCAGCATGCCATCACAGTAAGGGCATGCTGGGAGTCGTAGTCATGCAGCGGGTGCAGGTGACAGGACTACAACTCCCAGCATGTCCCAGCTTCGCTCCCTGGCTTCCCAGCGGGGAAAATGAAGTTATGGCACTGTAACTTCATATCTCCCGCTGGCAGCTGCTGTGATTGGCCAGGAGGCCTTGACCAATCACAGGTCTGCCCGGGAAATATGAAATCACAGTGCTATAATTTCATTTTCCTGTCGGCTGGCTCTGCTCCCCGACCACCTGCCCGTATCCACTACCTGCCCACTAGGTATTGCAGAACTACAACTCCCAGCATGTCCTCACTGTAAGGGCATGCTGGGAGTTCTAGTTCTGCAATACCTAGCAAGTTGGTGATACATGCAGGCGGGTGGCCGGGGAGCGGAGCTGCGCAAAAAGTCGCACAAAAGTCGCAGTTGCTGTCAAAGGCAAGTTTGTAAGCCAGGTCTGACCCGGCTTACACTTGCGACTTTTTGAAGGGGTTTTGCGACTTTTATTTGCTTACGTGCGACTTTGGCAATGATAAATTCCCGACCATTGCAAAGTGAAAATTGCTTAGGTAGGGCTTATTGGTATTTTTTGCTTACCCACAAAAGTTGCTCAAAAAATAGCTTAGGCTCATGTGCGACTTCTGTAAGCAAAAAAAAAAAAAAAAAACAACCCTCTAAATCCCTTGATAAATGTCCCTCATTGACTTTCCAGTGCATGACCTTGACTGTTGACTATACCTACTTGCCTGACCCTCTGGTGTCACAATCCAGAACCATCTGGACCTGCTGCTATCCACACTGAGACCATGCTTAGGAAGCAACCTAGTAACCTCTGACAGCAGAAGAGCAGCTGTCACATGCTGGAGCGCGATAGAATATGAAAATCTCAACGATACATGAACTCCTAAGCATGGCCCAAAGCCTAACTAGTTCAGTAGTACATTGGGTCCACATCTGTTGTTCATTACAAAGACCTAACTTAAATTGGTCTCACAATACCACTTCTGCATTAGTGAATGACATGGCCCCTCAAATCTCTTCACACTGTAACATCACTCATAGCTCTTCAGGCAGTTTTCGAACTGAGGCAATCTCCCCCTACTGATGGCGGGCTAAAAATCTTTTTCTCAGTACATTCTCTTACATGTTTTTGTACAGTACTTTCAGGACACATGTGATCTGCACAAACCTTTGCCTTTCCCTGAGCAGTTTCAACAACACTAGTAGGGATGAGCGAATCGAATCTGCCAAATCCGAATTTGTTACAAATTTCAGGAAAAATTCAGTCTGTAACGAATGCGAATTTCGCCGCAAATCGCTTCATTCACCGGGCATCTAAAATGGTGAATCCACATGCTAGGACATGGGGCAAGGAATCCTGGGAAGGTGGGAACAAGGGTCGGCGGGATGACCCTGTATCACATGCAGCATGCAGCCTGTGAGCAGCCATCCACCCCTGTGATGTCACAGCCCTAAATAATTGGCAGCCATCTTGTGGCCAATCACATCAGAGTTCTATTATAGAGAGAGGGACAGAACACTGTGTATGTTGCACAGAAAAGCTTTTTTACAGCAGCGATTCACCTCAAATCCAGCCTAGAAGCACTGACAGGGAAGGGAGTGAGATTGAGAGAGAAAGTGCAATTTTGGGTGTAGTACACAGCAACTGTGTGCTGCACCACTGGTGTGTACAATAACTGAAAAGCTAATAGTAGCCAGACAGTTAGGGTGAGCACTTAAAGCGTATTGTCCTCTATTAAGTGTAACCTGTGCATACATCTAAGTGGTGTACCATTTTATTCCTGTTAAAGTCTTAAGGGCATAGATACTGTGAAAGGCCAGCCAGAAGTACACACCTGCTGGTATTGTAGACAAATACTGTTTTAAGCGTACTGGAGTGCATTGTGTTCCCCTCATACGTGCATACCACATACGTACATCTAAGTGGTGTACCATTTTATTCCTGTTAAAGTCTTAAGGGCCTAGATACTGTGAAAGGCCAGCCGAAAGTACACACCTGCTGGTTTGGTAGACAAATACTGTTTTAAGCGTAGTGGAGCGTATTTTACTCCCCTCATATACGCACTAAGTATGTCAGGCAGAGAAGTGCCAGGATGTGCACAGAGGAGTGGCAGAGGCATAAATGAATCAGGCAGAGGTCGCAGCAGACTAGGGCAGCAGCAGGAGGCCTGAGCTCCCGGTATCAGCTAGCGGTCGTGTCTCGACCAGCAACCCATCTGCCATCATTGATTGGTTAACACGGTCATCCACTTCATCACAAGTGACATCTGACACCCCCAGTCAACAGTCGGTGGGTTCCTCAGTCACAATCATCAGTAGGCATGGCCCATGAGCAGTCCCTGTCCTCCCATTGCCTCTGCCCTATGCTGTTCCCTCCCCCACAGAAGTATCTTGTGCTGTGGGTTCGGTTCCACTATTTAGTGAGGACGATTTACTAGAGAACAGTCAGTAGCTACTGCCCAGCCAAGAAGTGGAGGAGATAACTGCCGCTTCCTCCGCTAGGCAGGCAAGTAGTGATGAGAAGAGTGGTGTGGGAGGTGGTGTTGCAAGCGTTCAGGCTCCTGGAGCAGACACTGTTGAGGAACCCGAGGAGGACATTAGTGACGTGCAGACACAAATTGTGTTTTGATGAAGCCGATCGTGCTTGGTAGCCGGATGCAGAAGGGGCTTCATCATCATCGAGAGAAGAGGGTTGCAGGTTGCCTGTGAGGCAGCAGCTGAGCCAGCAAGGTGGTAGCATGGTTGGCAGTCAGCATGGTGGTAGAATTGGAAAGTCTGGAGCCAAACGTGCCCGGGGTAGACCACCTGCTTTGAGGCAGCCTACCTTGACACATGCAAGAAGTGTCGGCAGAAGGTGAAGGCTGGCCCGGGTCCCAATGTTGGCACCATGGCCCTACGTCAACATATGCAGCATCACCATAAAGTGGCCTGGGAGAACCGTGGCTCTGATGTGATGGTCCAGCCTGCTGCATCACGCTGTTCCCTGTTTCTGCCAGCCAAGGCTCCACCACCTCAGCCGAAGGGAGCTGTGTGCCATACCCATCTTCTGTCACTCCAGATGCTCCTGCTCCTCCTACTTGAGTCAGTCATTCTGCCAGCAATCCATCTAAGCCATGTCCAAGAGGCAACAGTATGCGCCCACTCATCTAACGGCGCAGAAGCTGAATGTGCTCCTGTCTAAGTTGCTGGTGCTGCAGTACCTCCCTTTTCAAGTAGTGAACTCTGCACCTTTCAGAGAGCTGATGGCTTGTGCCGAGCCAAGGTGGAGAGTGCCAAACCGTAATTTCTTTGCGAAGAAGGCAGTACCAGCTTGCACAATTTTAAGGAACAGAAGGTGGGCCAGTCCTTGAGCCTGTCGGTGTGTACCAAAGTGCACTGCAGCGCCGACATGTGGAGCTATAACTACGGTCAGGGACAATACATGTCCTTTACGGCCCACTGAGGGAATGTGGTTCCTGCACAGCCACAACAGCAACTTGGACAGGTCACGCCGCTTACGCCTCCACGCTCTCAGGCCGTTGGTCCTGTGACAGTGTTCGACTACGCTTCCTCATTCTCCACTGCACGGACAAGTCTCAGTGCCCCTCCAGCATACCATGTGTGCAGGGCATGGCGGTGTCATGCTGTTCTTCACATGGTTTACTTTGGCGAACTGAGTCACACAGGGGAGGAACTGCTAAAAGTCGTTCATCAAGAAATCGAATCATGGCTTACTCCACTCGGGAACCATGGTGACCGACAAAGGGAAGAACATCTTGTCTGCGCTGCGACAAGGAAGCCTGAGGCATGCGCCCTGCATGGCACACATGTTCAATCTGGTTGTCAAGCGGTTCCTGAAGTGTTTCCCCCATCTGCAAGGCATCCTAACAGTGGGAAGGAAACTTTGCATGCACTTCAGCCACTCGTACACCCTCCTTGAGCTGCAGCGTCAGAACGGTATCCCCTAACATAGTCTGATTTGCAATGTTTCCAAACATTGAAATTCCACCCTCCATATTGTTACACTATGCGCTCCGGCCTCACACGCTGGTCCCCTTACCGCATGGTCCCCTTACCTTCTGCTGCCGACAGGGCTGGGACTCACATCGCGGGACGCGCCCACATGCGAGCCCCAGTCTGTCACTCTCCGGGTGTTTCTCCTGCCTCTGCCTCCACCTCTCTGCTCCGGCGCGTGTGTCCCCGTCCCTTAGGGCATGCGCGCACTGAGCTTTAAGATTTAAAGGGCCAGTACACTCATTAGTGTAGCCACCTGTGGCTTGTTTATAAATTCCTCCACCCTCCTCAGTTCTCTGCCGGATCTCTGTTGCCTTGTGCCCTAGAGAAAGCTTTCCATTGTATTGCCTTGCCGTGTACCAGATCTCCTGCTCTTGTGACTTGACCTTGCTCCTCTGCCACCTGCCTACTGAACTCCTGCTACATCCTGACTACGCTACTGTGCCACCTGCCCTGACCTACTGCTATCCAGACTATGAGTTGCCTCATCCCTCCTGTGCCTCGCATCTCCACAGCCGCCTGTGTGGTCGAGCAGTGCCAGGGGTAACAACCTGGGTGTCGCCTGCAGCTGCAAGCCCATCCTGCTTTGCGGTGGGCTCTGGTGAAGACCATCAGCACCTCAGACTCCGCTCTCTGATATGGTCCGAGTCATCTACCACACAGGTCCAGCGGATCCACATACACCGGTGTTCCTGTCTTCAGAAACGTGAGTGTTACACATATGTTGGACCGACTATACGAACAGAGAAAAGCCATCACCGATTTCTTGATGATCCAAGCGGATAGGGGGACTCCCCTGTGTAACTTCAGTGTCAACCAGTGGTAGCTCATAAGTGACACCTGCTGTTTGCTCAGGCCCTTTGAGGAAGCCACCTTATTCAGTTGCCAGGATTATGGGGTGAATGACGTCTTTCCACTGCTTCATTTACTACAACACATGGTGGAAACGATGGCTGGTCAGGGCACTGGTGAAGTGGTGCCTACATCTCACGGCCACATGAGCCCTGTGGGGGCTGAACTGGAGGAGGAGTGGGAGGGACACAGCAGAGCACAGTTTAGGTTTTGCAAGATGTATGTTTTTTCTAGTGATCTGACAGGAGAGGAGGAGAAGATAGAGGAGCTAGAGGGTTATGAGGAAGGCGAGACAGAGGACCCAGACACACCTTGGCAGTATGCAGTGAAGATGCAGGCAGGGAGACCCTCTGAGTCACTTGCACAAATGGAAAGATGCATGCTCACTTGTTTGCGTAGTGACCGCCGAATTGTCACCAGTCGGTAACAGGATGAATTCTGGCTCTCCACCTTATTGGAACCTCGCTACCGGCACAAAATGGGGGCCTTTTTTACACCCACTGAGAGGGAGGACAAAGTGACCTACTACAGAGACATCCTACGTAGTCAGTTGGCCGATGCCTATCCGTGCCATTGTCCATTCTCTTACAGGTCTGACTCGGGAGGCCCTCTGCGCTCACCTTCCAATGCCTTGGCTGCTGGGGAGGGGTGGGGTGGGGTGACAGGAGCAGTACCAGCTCCATCAGCAGCAGCCTGAGTCTACATTAACTGATGAGTAGCTTTCTTCACCCGCATAGTGAAGCAACTCATCAGCAGCAGGGAGACCTGGGGCCGGACCTGAACCAGCAGGTGGTGGCATACCTTGACATGACCATGCCAACACACCTTGAAGATCCGCTGGACTTCTGGGCAGCCAAACTTGATTTGTGGCCACAACTAGCAGAGTTTGCCATTGAAAAGCTGTCCTGTCTGGCCAGTAGTGTGCCATCAGAGCGGGTGTTTAGTGCGGCGGGGGCCATAGTAACCCCAATCAGAACGTGTCTGTCCACGAAAAATTTGGAGAGACTGACCTTTGTGAAGATGAATCGGGCATGGTTCAGACACTTCACAAATATGGATACTGCAAAACATATTTCAGGTGCTGCTCCCCAGTTACAAAAATTCCTCCACATCAGACCACAAGTAAGTATTGAGGATATACCGTATTTATTGGGGTATACCACGCACCGGCCTATAACACGCACCCTCATTTTACCAAGGATATTTGGGTAAAAAAAGTTTTTTACCCAAATATCCATGGTAAAATGAGGGTGCATGTGTGCGTGTGTATACCCCGATACACCCCCAGGAAAGGCAGGGGGAGAGAGGCCGTTGCTTCCCGCTTCTCTCCCCCTGCCTTTCCTGGGGTCTAGAGCCCTGCTGCCGGCCCTTTTCTCCCCCTGGCTATCGGCGCCGATGCCCGTTCTGTCCCCCTGACTATCGGTGCCAGCGCCCCATTGCCGGCGCCGATAGCCAGGGGGAGAGAAGCAGCGCCGACAGCCAGGGGGAGAGAAGGGGCAGCGGCACCCATTGCCGGCGCCGCTGCCCCCTTGCCTCCCCCCATCCCTGGTGGCATAATTACCTGTTGCCGGGGTCGGGTCCGCGCTGCTGCAGGCCTCCGGCGTGCGTCCCCTGCGTCGTTGCTATGCACTGCACGGCGCGGCGCATGACGTCAGTGCGCCGCGTCGTGCATAGCAACGACGCAGGGGACGCACACCGGAGGCCTGCAGCAGCGCGGACCCGACCCCAGCAACAGGTAATTATGCCACTGGGGATGGGGGGGAGGCAAGGGGGCAGCGGCGCCAGCAATGGGGGCTGCGGCCCCTTCTCTCCACCCTGGCTGTCGGCGCCGCTTCTCTCCCCCTGGCTATCGGCGCCGGCAATGGGGCGCCGCCACCGATAGTCAGGGGGACAGAACGGGCAGCGGCGCCGATAGCCAGGGGGAGAGAAGGGCCGGCAGCAGGGCTCTAGACCCCAGGAAAGGCAGGGGGAGAGAAGCGGGCAGCGACGGCCTCTCTCCCCCTGCCTTTTCTGGGGGTGTATCGGCGTATATCACGCACATAGACTTTAGGCTAAAAATTTTAGCCTAAAAAGTGTGTGTTATATGGTACATTAGCTAACAATTAACAATTAACAAGAACACCATGTGCCATCTACACCACCAAGTACTGATGTGATGCAAAGACTTCTAAAAGGTAGAAGGGAACAAGGTATTGTCCATTGTAACCAGTGGGGGTAAAAACTTCCCCTGTAAGGCCCTACTCTCGCATTAATTCCCTTCTTGGCAAGTGTTACTCGCCATAAAATGGGCGGCCCCACACAGGAACCTCTCCCTATTTCTACCTACATACACTGCCATTTCCTAGGGTTTTTACGTTGTTCCCTTCCATCTTTTAGAGGTCTTTGCATCACATCAATACTTGGTGTAGGTGGCACATTGTGTTTTTTGCACACCTTTCCTTTTGTTTGATTTCAAAAATATTTTGGGTACATATATTTTATCCTAAGAATATTATTAAAAGTAAACTTTTACGTAGTCATATGTTTGTCTTTGTGTCCCCACTGTTTTTGTGCTTTCTTCATGCTGCTGGCACATTAAATAAAACCTTTTAGGTTCATCTATTTGAAATCTTGAATTTAAATGTTAAAAATATATTTAATATTTTCAATTGTGAGGCCCTATGGTCTCATCATGCTGCTGCCACCTCCACACTGTGTTATTCAGCCACCATATGGTCTCCTCATACTGCCGCCACCTCCACGCTGTGTCATTCAGCCACTATATGGTCTCCTCATTGTAACACTCACGGTAGTGGTAGTAGCGCTGCTGGATGTGGATCCTCCAACCTGTGTGGCAGCTGACACGGCCGTATTGGGGAGCGGAGTCTTCACCAGAGCCCGCTGCAAGGAAGGATGGGCTTGCTGTGGCAGGCGACAACCAGGTCGCTACCCCCGATATGACTCGACCACACAGGTAACTGGGCAAGACGGGGTACAGAAGGATGAGGCAAAGGCCTAGTGAGACTTAGCAGAAGTTCAGGGCAGGCGGCAAAGGTGCATAGTCAAATAACGTAGCGGAAGGGTCAAATACACGTGCAAAGCAACAGACAATAGGAACGCTTAATCTCAGGCTAGGGGCACTGGAGAACCGGCAGGGAAGTGTGGGAGGTGCAGGGACTTATAGAGTAGTGTCAGGTGTTGCACATAATTATGGACTTACTGGCCCTTTAAATTTTAAAGCTCCGGCATGCGCGCACGCCCTAGGAGACGGGGACACGCGCACCGGACTTGAATCACAGTAGATGAGGCGGCAGAGGACCGTGGTAAGTGCCGGGCTGGGACTTGCATGCGGCGCATCACGTGATGCGAATCCCAGCCCCGCCGGCAGCAGGGGAGAGGGGAGCAATGCGCTCACGGCCAGCGCAAGTGGCTGGAGTGCATTGTGTAACACTCATGGTGCCGCCACCTCCACGCTCTGTCATTCAGGCACTATATGGTCTCTTCATGCTGCCGCCAACTCCAGGCTCTGTCATTCAGCCACTCTATGGTCTCCTCATGCTGCCGCCAACTCCAGGCTGTGCCATTCAAACACTGTATGGTCTCCTCATGCTGCCACAAACTCTAGGCAGTCATTCAGCCACTATATGGTCTGCTCTTGCTGCTGTCAACTACAGGCTGTGTCATTCAGTCACTATATGGTCTCCTCATGCTGCCACCACCTCCAAGCTGTGTCATTCAGGCACTGTATGGTCTCTTCATGCTGCCGCCACCTCCACGCTGTGTCATTCAGGCGCTGTATGATCTCCTCTAACTGATGCCACCTCCAGGCTCTGTCATTGTGCCGCTCTGCGACAGTGATTCTAATAGCGATGCCTCTAATCTACATGTCATACTGAACAACAGTATTATTTCACTAACCGAGCACACACCCTATGCGTGTTACAGACAAAATATTCTATATCCCTATTGAGGCTCTCTGTAGGCCAGAAATAGCTGTTTTTAATACAGATTTGCTGCAAATAAATTCAGACCGAACCAAATCTTTTCCGAAGTAGCATAGTAGCGTTCTTCTCTTTCCATTTGCAAAAGGTATAGTGGGGTACTGGGGAGGAAAATACTCCAGGGCACATCATCGTTATGAAACAAATGAAATAATTGGGTAAATATGTAAGTAAAGTTTCCAAGTAATAAATAGTATAATATTGGGTGACATTTATTATTGTCTTAAGAGCTTTTTTTTTGCTTATATTCTGTGCATAAAATGTCATATGTGCACCAAAGCACATTGGGGGAGATTTATCAAAACCTGTGACGAGGAAAAGTTGCTGAGTTGCCCATAGCAACCAATCGCATCACTGCTTTCATTTTCCAGAGGCCTTTTTAAAAATGAAAGTAGCGATCTGATTGGTTACTATGGGCAACTGGTCAGCTTTTCCTCTGCACAGGTCTTGATAAATCTCCCTCATTGACTTTTGTAAGATTGCAGATTTTTGGTTACTGTGTAAAGTTGCAAAAAAATTACTTACAGTTGTAAAAAAGTTGCAAACCCCCTCTAAAACACTGCAAATCTACCCCAGGGGCTGAATGTCACTGCCTGGCTGGCTTACAAAACTGTCTTTGTAGAGCACTTTTAAAAAGTTGCAAATTTTTTGCATAACTGCAACTTTTTGTGCAGAAAAATCGGAGAGAAGAGGAGAAGTCATACAAAATGCTGCTCTGAAGTGATTTATTGATTTTTGCTTACGTGCACCAGATTTAGCAACTCTCCTGTGATAGTATTATAAATATGTTGCACATAAGCAAAACCAAATAAAAAATATATGGGGGACACTTACTAATCTAGTCTATTCTGGGTATGCTTATAGACCAGCGTATGTGTCTATTGTGCTCCTAATTTATCAAAGGTCTCACAGCCCTTGATAAATTCTGTGCTCAGACTTCAGGGTCTACAGCTTAAACTGCATTTAGACCTGCTCCAACATGGTCTGACATTTCAGCGTACTTTGGGCAGATGCGACTTGTCGCACAAAAGTCGCACTTGATAAATTCAGCACCAATGCATTTTCCAATGCATTTCCGTCTAAAATAGACTTGCATGCATCATGTTCTAAAAATCCTCTACAGCAAAAGTCGCAGAAAAGTCGCATATATTTAGACTGCGACCTTCTGTGCGGCAAATTTAGACAGGAAAAACCAGTCTAAATCGTTTGATAAATCTCCCCCTATGATTTTAAAACAGACTTTCTAAAGACACTTTCTAAATGATAAATCTCCCCCATAGTTACTAAACATACCCATGAAACTCCTGAACAAAGCTGGTTGGTGAAACATGTTGAAGGTGTGGTTGGTAACTGGTGTTAGAGATTCCGGTACTATACTCTCTATAGGGGAAATTTATCAAAACCTGTGCAGAGGAAAATTTGCCCAGTTGCCCATAGCAACCAACCAATCGCTTCTTTCATTTCTAACAACGCCTCTGAAAAATGAAAGAAGTGATCTGATTGGTTGCTATGGGCAACTGGGCAATTTTCCTCTGCACAGGTTTTGATAAATCTCCCCCTATGTGCCCTGGGACTATGTTTCCCCCACTATGTATACTATTTTTCTGCTACACTGGGCATTTTTCTATATTTGGGTATATATTTAGTAACTATATATTATACTAGTTATTACTTGGAGAGCTTACTTACATATTTACCCAATTATTTATTGATGTAGTACTGTGGCCTTTGGTACATGTATAGGGGCATATATATTATTATTGTGCTCTGAAGAATTTTCCTCCCCAGTACCCCACCTTTTTTTCCCTTCTATACCCTTTGCTTTTTGACTTGTTTTTATTATTGATATGTAATAAAGCTTATAATTTAAGTATATGGTCTTATCGTAGTGTTTTTATTTTTTATTTTTATACATAAGCACTAGAGATGAGCGAACTTACAGTAAATTCGATTCGTCACGAACTTCTCAGCTCGGCGGTTGCTGACTTTTCCTGCATGAATTAGTTCAGCTTTCCGGTGCTCCGGAGGGCTGGAAAAGGTGGATACAGTCCTAGGAAAGAGTCTCCTAGGACTGTATCCACCTTTTCCAGCCCACGGGAGTACCTGAAAGCTGAACTAATTTATGCAGGAAAAGTCAGCAACCGCCGAGCCGAGAAGTTCGTGACGAATCGAATTTACTGTAAGTTCGCTCATCTCTAATATGCACCTTTATTATTTGTCCCACTGGGCTTTTTTATGCATGTGTTTGTCACAGTGCACAATGGCCTCTCCTTCTTTATTTGTTAAAAATGCTAAAATGGAAATAAACCTATACATATTTGATATTAGTGCATTCCTCCCACAGATTAAGGATAATGGGCCTCATTCACAAAAAGTGTTGAGTTTTTACTAGTGTGAAATGTTGTTTCAGACTTGTAGGATTCCTCTCTATTTATTATGAGGATTCAGATTTACAAGTCAGGAAAATTTTCATTTACAGCCATTTATTCACAGGATTTTCTGTGAATTCAATTGTAAGGTCGGGTTTGTGACAGACCACGCCACCTTTTTGGCTTATCACAATGCAATGTCGGGTTAGTCGGATTTTCCTGGTGCATACTGTCTCACACTGTTTGAGACATGTCTCAGACATGTCTCAGACACTGTGCGCCAAAGTAACTAGGAAAAAGCTGACAAAACTAGTGGGTTTTAGCAGACTGTACGGACAAACCTTTTAACAGATCTTAATCTAAATTCTCCCACTCTGAAATAAAACACTGACACTCATGAACCTTTTAAGTGGGCTGGGTGGTGGTCACAGCTCGTTTATTTAAATATATGTAACTCTGTTAAATAAATATAACACTGCATAGCAGTAACCATGAAAAACACAACTTCTTATTGCCGAAGTACTGCTTCAGCCGAAGCAGTATGCCCCACTGTCTCCACAGCGTGCATGTGCTGCCTTCGGCACCTCAAAACTCCCCAAAATAAACTTCCTTTACGCCAGCTGTGACTTACAAAATCACACAAAGTATATTGAAATTGATCATCAAAAAGGAAAATATATATATTTTTTTTTTTTTTTTTTTTTTTTATATATAAAAGGGGTAACAAAAAACCGAACGTCCCACAACAGGACGCCCAGTTGAACAAACAAAACAAACAGGAAAGCAAAAAACCAGGGAGGGAGGGCGGGACCTTGGATGCTGGAACACAAGAGGGAGAGCTGCTTGCAGGACACCCAGTAAATACCCCTGGGCGTACCCCCTTTGGAAAACCCCTCCCCAAGGTACTGGAGTGGGAGGGTTGCTATTTCTTCCTGCTTCTTAACCCTTTCGTCCCCACAGTCAGGGCTACCTATGCCTATTCGGCTAGGTAACCTACAGACTGTACGGACAAACCTTTTAACAGATCTTAATCTAAATTCTCCCACTCTGAAATAAAACACTGACACTCATGAACCTTTTAAGTGGGCTGGGTGGTGGTCACAGCTCGTTTATTTAAATATATGTAACTCTGTTAAATAAATATAACACTGCATAGCAGTAACCATGAAAAACACAACTTCTTATTGCCGAAGTACTGCTTCAGCCGAAGCAGTATGCCCCACTGTCTCCACAGCGTGCATGTGCTGCCTTCGGCACCTCAAAACTCCCCAAAATAAACTTCCTTTACGCCACAGAAGGAGCCCGTGTACTCCTACACGGAGCTCCGACCCCCACTCAATACGAAAAGGGCCTGTTCAACGCCATCTTGAAGACCAGAAAGGAAGATGTCCAGCCCAATATCGTTGAGGTGGACACCATCGCTTATCATAAACCTCCTATTATCCCCTTCCAGCTCCCTGTGCCTGACCACCACACCGCCCTTAGACCGAAAAAACCTCGCCATCCTGGAATTAACTAAACGGCGGGACCGCTCAATGGCCTCTGCATCCCTGGCACCCTGCCATTTTACCCGTGGAACAATCTCCGACCACACCAGAACCATCTCGGAGAAAAATCCACCGAGCCGTTCCACATCTGCTTTCATAATGGTTATCAACTCGGGGACCCTGGTGAAACATAGGTCGTTGCCACCCGCGTGGACAACCAAAACAACTCCCGATCTCAGCCTACCGGACAGGTCCACCGTCTCCGAGAGCACTTGAGGCCATCTCATACCCGGAATCCCCCTCCATTGGGCATCGACTTGATGGAAACCCAACGATCTCCCTCCAGGCCGGCATGCCGCTCGCTGTGCCGCCCGATGAACATAGGAGTGGCCCAAGAACACCACCGTAGCAACCGGAGGATCTAAAAGGAAAAACAGGTTAAAGCAACAATTCAGGGCGCACGTAACCAGCATAGCAATCCGAGCGCCAACGCCCAATACGCTGAATATCAGACACGGACAATCCTGCCCTGGACGCCTCCGTAGCCGCCCCAATCCGAAAGGAATGCGTTCCGAATTCGGAAGGGGGGGCCCCCGCGTATTGCAGACACCGCTTGAACAGCGACTGAAATTGAAAACGGGACAAAGCCGAACCATCAGCATGAGAGAAAAATTGTCTGCCAGAAACCCGAATCAACAAATAGGCGGAAACCGCCCGCACCGGGCAGGCCGGGCCATCAACCGACTGAAGGCGAACCCAAGCTCCCTTTCCCGCCTGATCGGTTTTCGACCGCCGAATACGCAGCTGCAAAACACCGTTGGAGCAAACCACATCCTCAAAAAGCAAACCACCAGAACCCTGCTTAGAGGAAGGAACCAACTCCCCCACCCGCAGAGCACCAAAAAACGCAACACAAAAAGCAGCGGAGTATAAGGCAGATTCAAAAGGGGAACAACAGCAACTGACCGAGGCCTGTACTAGCGAGACAAGCAAAGTATAGGAAACAGGGCGCCGCTGTTCCCTGCGGACATGAGTACGCTGCCATCCCTTCAGCGATTGCTGAATCAAAAAACGTTTTGTAACATCTTCCCACCCCAGTAAGCGAAAATAAAAACTAACCCCCGCCAGCCTGCGCCGCGCCACTAAAGCAGAAAAATGTGAAGCGCGCAATGACAATAAGTAGTCCACAGTTACCTCCAATCTCGAATCAGAACACCCAGACACATTTCGCCCATACACCAAAAGACACCACTCCTTCCACGCCTTACCATGTCCCAACCACGTAGAGGCCGCCATCGATGATTCCAGTAGTGGCATCAATCTCCTGTCACTAGGCCCCAGACCAAAGGCGGGCACGCTTGACCCTCCAGCTCTGCCGTCGGGCACAACCTCCTGAAGTCCTGGAACTGAAATCGAGACAAAGAATCAGCAATAACATTATCAACACCCGGGACATGCCGAGCCCGGAACCAAATATTGCATTCCAAACAACGGAGAACCAAGTGACGTAAAAGCGACAAGACAGGAAGAGAAGAGGAAGACAAGCCATTAATACAATGCACCACACTTGCGTTGTCCGTCCAAAAGCAAACCCTTTGATTACTGAAACGACCACTCCACAGCTCAACAGCCACAACGATAGGAAAAAGTTCCAATAACGCCAAGTTCCGGCACCAACCCCTCTCTTCCCAATCCGGCGGCCACGCCTCCGCGCACCACTCACCAGCAAAAAAGGCACCAAAACCAACCGATCCTGCAGCATCCGTGAAAAGCTGCAGTTCACCGCTGCAGACCTCCTCCGCCTGCCAACAGGTATGGCCATTATAACACCGCAGAAACTCCCGCCACACCAACAAATCAGATCTCAGACACCGAGAGATACGGATCCGGTGACCAGGTAGGGCAACTCCCCTGGTCGCTAAAGATAAACGCCTAGAAAAAACCCTACCCATCGGCATTACCCGACAGGCAAAAACCAAATGCCCCAAGAGCACCTGCATCTGCCGAAGAGTGACTTTCTTCGCCTCACAAAAACATTCAACCCATTGTAACATAATCTCCAACTTAGTAGAAGGCAAACGAAAAACCATGGCCACCGAATCAATCTCAATACCCAAAAAAGACATTACTGTGGACGGACCTTCCGTCTTGTCTGCAGACAACGGAACACCAAAACGCTGCATCAAAAAACGAAAAGTACTTAACAGGAAACCACATCTGGGGGAACCCGCAGGGGCAACGAACAAAAAGTCGTCCAAATAGTGAATCACCGATGAACAGCCCGTCTCAAAACGTACTACCCACTCCAAAAACGTACTAAACATTTCGAAATAGTGACATGAGATAGAACAACCCATGGGCAAACAGACATCATAATAGAAATCACCATCCATACGACAACCCAACAAATGAAAACACTCCGGATGTACCGGGAGCAGGCGAAAAGCCGATTCAATATCGGACTTCGCCATTAAGGCTGCAGGCCCCGCTCCTCGCACTAGTGCCACTGCCCTGTCAAAAGACACGTAGGAAACCGAGGAATCCTCCTTCGGAATCCCGTCATTTACAGATGTACCCTTCGGGTAGGACAAATGATGGATAAGTCGGAATTTTCCAGCCTCCTTCTTAGGCACCACACCCAACGGGGAAACTCTAAACATAGGCAGCGGAGGGTGGCGGTACGGGCCCATAAAGCGCCCTAGGGCCACCTCCTTTCCAATTTTTTCACTCAACACATCCGGGCGTTCCCTGGCAGATTTTAAATTGTCGGGGTACTCCCCAGCATCAGAACCCAAAACAAAGGGGATAAAAAACCCCTGGGAAAAACCATCCCTCAAAACTCGGGCGCACTCCCTATTGGGGTACCGCTCTAACCACGGGGACATCGCGGACACGTTCACCGGCGTCCTTCCCCTCACCGGCAGCTGCGGGACGCCCCGGGAGCTTCGGGGCCCGTGGACAACGCGTTGCAGCGTGGCCACCTCCGCAAGCGGAGCATTCGTGCTTGTATTTGCACAGGTTAAGGAACTTGCAGTGTCCTTCGTTAAATAGCCAGCATGCGCCGGGACGCCGCACGGCCACTGACCCTGGTGTCCCCGCTGGGCCAGCGGCCCCAGACTGAAAGGGGGTTCCCTTCTGGGCCATCATCAAGCGCAACCAAACATCAGTAGCCTTAACTCCCCAACCAACCTCGGGCGTCAAGGCCAGGCGACGACGAAATTCTTCGTCATAACGCCACCAGGCCGAACCCCCATGAGACTTGTAGGCATTATACACCGAGTCCATATATATAAAAAGCTCCGAACAACGTTCAGGATGCTTTTCACCCATTATACAACCCAAAACAGCAAAAGCCTGAACCCAATTTCCCATAGTCTTAGCTACTTTTGGCCTAGCTGGAAAATACTTTTCAAGCTGAGGCCTACGCTCCTTATCAATGGTGTGCTGGTCCACCGACACCAACGACCAGACGTCAACATACTGGTTCCCCCAAATCTTTTCTTTCACAGCCAACTCAACATGCGATCCAAGGGGACTGACACCACAAAAGAATGACTCCTTATGTACCCCCGCCCGTACCGGGGAAACCTTCCTAACCACGGGAGCAGGACTAGCCTGTGAACCCTCCAACCTAGCCAAAACCGCTTTAAGAGTAGGCAAAAGATCAGAACCCGCATCACCCCAAACCCCAGCAAAGTTGAACTCACCCGTCTGCGCAGGAACAACAGTCGGAGAAGATGAAGGTCCACACTGAGGAACCGGAGCAGGGTCCACACGCTCCACGGGTGCAGGTGTATCTACAGCCCCCTGTCGGTCAGCTCCATTTGAAGACCTCCGAGCAGGCTTGGACCTGTGTCGCCTGCCCGAACGCCTACGAGACCTCCTCAGCTGATGAGGATGCCTGCGAATTATGAGAGGCCTGTGCGCCCATTATCTGACCTGCCACTAAGGATCCGCGCTCAGCCCTAGCTGCAGCCGAGACAGCGCGCCGGGAAGTGCCGGGAGCCGAAACCGGAAGGGGCGGAGCTACCGCCCGACACTTCGCTGGGCCAATGCTGGCCGCGAAGGCCCGGGATCCCGGCGCCGTGCGCGCGGCCTCCCCAGCACGCCGGGCGCCGCTGGGAAGGTGAGGTGGACTGGGGCTAAGCCTGGAAGGGGGGCGCCTCTGTCTAGAAGTACGTCGGCCCCGCGGGGCTGCCGCCGGAGCCGACAGTAAATTAACAGGGGCTGCAACAGGGGAGCTAAAAGGAGCCGGGGCACGCATCGCAGCAGCGTCCCCGAGCTCCGCTAAAATGCGGGGGATAAGTGAAGCATCAGCCAGCACCCGCTCCCGGAAACCACACCAAAACTGTTCGTCAGCCATCACAGGGGATGCTCTCACCTTGGATGCTGGAACACAAGAGGGAGAGCTGCTTGCAGGACACCCAGTAAATACCCCTGGGCGTACCCCCTTTGGAAAACCCCTCCCCAAGGTACTGGAGTGGGAGGGTTGCTATTTCTTCCTGCTTCTTAACCCTTTCGTCCCCACAGTCAGGGCTACCTATGCCTATTCGGCTAGATAACCTACATAGTACATGAGGGCCATAGTGTTATTTTTCCTGTATGGTAAAAAGAATAAGCAAGTAACTAAAACCTATGGCAGGTTTGCTGTGGTTTTTGTTTTGTAAACAAAAATGAATTACAGTCATGGCCGTAAATGTTGGCACCCCTGAAATGTTTCTAGAAAATGAAGTATTTATCACAGAAAAGGATTGCAGTAACACATGTTTTGCTATACACGTGTTTATTCCCTTTGTGTGAATTGGAACTAAACCAAAAAAGGGAGCAAGAAAAGCAAATTGGACATAATGTCCACAGTTGTGCACTGTGGACAAAGACAAATCTAGATCTCTGGAGATGGACTTGTAACCTTGAGATTGTTGATATTTTTCCACAATTTAAGTTCTCAAGTTCTCAGACAATTCTCTTCTCCTCTTTCTGTTGTCCATGCTTAGTGTGGCACACACAGACACACAATGCAAAGTGAACTTCTCTCCTTTTTATCGGCATTCAGGTGTGATTTTCATATTTCCCACACCTGTTACTTGCCCCAGGTGAGTTTAAAGGAGCATCACATGCTTGAAACAATCTTATTTATCCACAAGGGTGGCAATAATTTTGTCCAGCCCATTTTTGGAGTTTGGTGTGACATTATGTCCAATTTGCTTATTTTCCTCCCTTTTTTGGTTTAGTTCCAATACACACAAAGGGAATAAACATGTGTATAGAAAATCATATGTTACTGCAATCCTTTTCTGTGAGAAATACTTAATTTTCTTGAAAATTTTAGGGATGACAACATTATGGCCATGACTGTAATAGAAGCTATTAAATATAATATATATTTCAAAAAATGCTTCCTATAAACAAAGCAAATAATCTCACAAAATACAAGGTCACTATATCTGCCTTTTCTGTCACTCTTTGTTCACTGCTGCCAGGGCTGGTGCAAGGGTTTTTGCCACCCTAGGCAAATCTCCATTTTGCCACCCCTTGGCTCCACCCCTTTGGTTTCGACCCTTGGACGCACCTTTTTTTTTTTTTTGCACTATACTGTTACTGAATAATAGTTACTATACAGAGATCAATATTCCCACATACAGGGACAATATAGATATAGACCATATACCGTAAGTGATTACAGTTACATGTAGGGACTCACAAGTGATGTTTTCTCTGACTGGAGTCAGTTTCTTTTCTTTTTCTCCCTACCTAAGGCATCATAAAAAAAATTCTCCAGCCACGACTCCTCTTCACTGAATCTGCTGGACAAATATTTTAGCACAATTCTCACCTCCATAAAAAACTATCCATGCGTATTCCTCCACACATTAATAGTGCCCTTTTTGTTCTCCCAGATAGCAGGCCCCCTCACATTGCCCCCATGTCATGTCACTCTCACATTGCCCCCATGCCCCATTCACAGTGCCCCAATGTCACTTTCACATTGACCCATGTCACTCTCACATTGCCCCCATGACATTTTTATATTGCCCGACGCCTCTCATTGCCTATTCACACCTCTCACATTGCTCCCATGCCACTCTAATATTGCTCAGATGCCCCTTCACATTGCCCCCATGCACCTCTCACATTGCACCATGCCCCCTTCACATTGCTCCATGCTCCTTCACATTGCTCCATGCTCCCTCACATTGCCCCCATGCCCCTTTCACATAGCCCTCATGTCCCTCTCACTTTGCTCCATTCCCCTCTCACATTGCCCCTCATGTTTCAATCCCCATGAAAAATAAAAAAGTGGCACTCACCTCTCCATCGCACTCACTGATGCTGCGTGCATTCTTCTCCCTGCTGCTCCTATTCTTTCTGTGAGCACAGCGTCATACAGACGCTGTGCACACAAGAAACGCTGCCTGACTTCACAGGATGGAGCCACGAGGCTGTGTCCTGCAATGGCAGTCCACCAAAGCAGACAGACATGATCGCTTAGGAGCACCATCACTGACCTGAGTGATTACACCTGTCTTCTTCGGAGGAGCACTGTGGTACTCTAGCAGGCTATATCAAGATGTAGGCAGCGACTAATAATACGTGTTGGGGGTTGTCAGTGGGTGGCTGAGCGGCTGTCAGGATCTGGAGAAAAAACATACCAGTTGGGCAGAGCAGTGCCCCCATCAAGAGGCGGCTTCATATTTTATTCATAGGTGAAGCCGGGCCTCTCCCCAGTGGAAGTGCCTCAATAACATCAAGGTACACTCTACTCAGGACCACTGTTGCCAATCACTGACCTCAGCAGTCACATGTACTTCCTCTTGCACATGCCTGTTGTCTCATGCAGAGTGTACGAGACATCATTGGTGGCTTTGCCAGGAACTGCAGAGTGGTGTGACAGCAGGGGTTAGTATAGGTTTTTTTTATTTTCCTTTACAATTTATATTCACTGTAAAACATTTAATTTTTATTTTAATTGGAAAACCCTTTAAGAAAACATTTCAAAATGTTAACTGTTAAAAATTAAGAGATCATTTTTGTTTGATTCCTGAAGCTTACATTTTTTTGAATTATGTAGCCATTATATTTACTTGAGATATAAATTTCAAATCTACAATAAGAGAAAGTGACATTTTCAGGAGAGCTATTTCAATTTTGATGCAACTGTAAGGAGGGTTGTATGGCCCTTGATCGTTTTTAGCTATTACGGTACTTAATCTAAGCTGTTTCTATACTTATCTCAACTTTTCACATGTTCATGTGACATGTGAAGAGTTTAACCAAATGACAGTAACGCTTTAAAATAGAGACAAGAGGGGAGATTTATTAAAACCTGTATGGAGGAAAAGTTGACCAGTTGCCCATAGCAACCAATCAGATCGCTTTTTAATTTTTATAAGGCCTCTGCAATTTAAAAGAAGCAATCTGATTGGTTGCTGAGGGAAACTGGTCAACCCTACTCAGTTTTTGATAAAGTTTTTGATAAAGACCCCAATTGATCTAGACTTGTCACATATCTGTGTGGCATCTCAATCAAATCTGCCTGTATTAAACCTTATGGTTATTGTAGGTCTGCAGGTCTAAGCATGCAGCATGATTTAACCATTCCTTACAAATGGGGTAGGCCTATGCACTTATTTTGAAGAAACGTGAATATCAACTGTACAGCGATATACTTTTTATTGCTTTAAAATGTTTTTTTTTATTTTTTTTATTTGTAATGTTAAAGTTAATATAATTTTCTGTTGTCTCTAGGTAAACTGTAGATTCATAAAATGCCATGTGAGCAGATCAGGAAAACGACCTGACAACCGAGTGACTTGGTTAATTATTAATTAGGAGTAAAAATGCAAGCACTGCTCCAGAAGATGAATAATACAGTGCCACCTGTATTGTGGTGTCATTTTCTTGATGTGTTTATTAAGCTTGCGGAAGGATTGTTGCACTTTGGAGTTTCATAGTTTATTTATATTGGGCATTAACAGGTACTTTCATTCATCACAGCTTTGTAGTTTGCTTTATGGCAAAGCATTAAAACGGTATGTACTGATCTAAGCAAAATCAGCTTTCTAGAACAGTGATGGACGACAATATAAAAATGATGACAACATTACTGGATGATGCACATAGCTAACATGAGCTAAGCAATAAAGCACTTAAATAAGCAAAGATGCACTATTTATATCATTGGTTATTTTCAATTACATGGGCAATACAGGAGACAGGCTAGTTTACTGTAAGTCCTTATCATTTCTGCATGTTAGCTTTTATACACACATTTATTAGCTAATGAAAAAGTGATCTATGAGATTCCAAAGCAAATGGAAACCTAGAAGTAGCTCAGAATAACTCACATCCATAACTAAACTTAATTCTACAATGTTTTAAAAAAATATACATTCATCTCCCAACCTTTTGTAGTAACTCCATAAAACTATATGTTGGGTACATCACAGCAGGTACTGTTTATCCTAGCCTAATTTCTTCTCCCATTTGCTACTATCAGAGAAGGTCACTATGATATTTTTGTTTCAATGATAGAAGCAACTTTACAAAATACATTTGCATAGTATACTGATCTCACTCACATTTATTTATTGTTTTAAGAAAAATGTGTTACAGAAAAAACACATGTAAAAGCCACAGTCATGGTATGTAGAAATAGCACATTGATGCCATCACTGAGGAAAGTTGCCCAACGAAAAAAATGAATAAACCTACAACAGTAAACCAAAAAACTCTTTACCTTCTGCACCATTGTCGACCAATACACCAAATATTCCAGCAACACAGAAAGCCTACTCCATGCATCCACTACTCTCTCTCCTGATATAACTGCATAAACCTTGGTCCCTTTAATGTAAACTAAGCCATCTTTTGATAGTTTTTCTTTCATTTAATATACTCTCCCCTTTACTATCTTGATTCCCTTTATGTATTTAAAAGTCTCTATCATATCCCCTCTGTCTCTTCTTTCTTCCAAGCTATACATGTTAAAGGTGTTCTCTACTGCCCTGTCTACCGGAGCTCCGCTCGCAGCGTCCGGAAGTTTATTACTCCGTCACGAGGGGGCGGCCTCCAACACGGAAGCCCGCACACAGCATCCGGAGTAATAAACTTCCGGAAGCTGCGAGGGGAGCTCCGGAAGACAGGTCAGTTGAGAACCCCTTTAAGGTAATTTAACCTTTCCTGGTAAGTTTTATCCTGCAGTCCATGAACTAGTTTAGTAGCTCTTCTCTGAACTCTCTCCAATGTAACTATATACTTCTGGAGATACAGTCTCCTGTACTGTGCACAATACTCGAAGTGAAGTCTCACCAGTGACATGAGGTCTCCCTCTTTCTACTGCTTATACCTCTCCCTATACACCCAAGCATTCTGCTAGCATTTCTGGAGCAGCACCCGGCACAGAATGCCAGGTGCTGCACGGAGATCTCAGGGGGTACCAGCGGCAGGACCCCACGATCAGTCATCTTATCTCCTATCCATTGAATAGGGGATAAGATGTCTAAGGCCAGAATACCCCTTTAAGTCTTCTGAAACAATGACCTCTAGATCCCCTTCCTCAGATACTGAGATTGGGACTGTATCACATTGGGGGACATTTATCATTGTTTGCTTATGTATTCCTTTTTTTAGTAAATTTTTTCTTACAATTTGTTTGCTTATGTGCAACTTATATATCAACTGCTTTCAGCCTGTTGATAAATTTCTTTCACTTAAGCAAGTTTTATTTTTTTGCTTTGGTAGTGGCTTTATCTGCTCCATGTTTGAGCTGGAGTAAATTTACCGTATATACTCGAGTATAAGCCGACCCGAGTATAAGCCGAGACCCCTAATTTCAACCCAAAATCCCAGGAAAAGTTATTGACTCGAGTATAAGCCTAGGGTGGGAAATACATCATCCCCCCCTGTCATCATCCAGACCCGTCATTAACATCCTCATCATCATCCCCTTGTCATCATCCCACACATCCCCCCTTCATCATCCCCTTATCATCCCACACATCCCCCCTTCATCATCCCCTTATCATCCCACACATCCCCCCTTCATCATCCCCTTATCATCCCACACATCCCCCCTTCATCATCCCCTTATCATCCCACACATCCCCCCTTCATCATCCCCTTATCATCCCACACATCCCCCCTTCATCATCCCCTTGTCATCATTCGCCCTCAGTGGTCTTCAACCTGCGGACCTCCAGAGGTTTCAAAACTACAACTCCCAGCAAGCCCGGGCAGCCATCGGCTGTCCGGGCTTGCTGGGAGTTGTAGTTTTGAAACCTCCGGAGGTCCGCAGGTTGAAGACCACTGCGGCCTTCGACATCATCCAGCCCCCTCTCACCCCCCTTTAGTTCTGAGTACTCACCTCCACTCGGCGCTGGTCCGGTCCTGCAGGGCTGTCCGGAGAGGAGGTGGTCCGGGCTGCTATCTTCACCGGGGGCGCCTCTTCTCCGCGCTTCCGGCCTGGAATAGAGGCGTTGCCTTGACAACGACGCAGAAGTATGTTGGCAATGAACGCACCTCTGCGTCGTTGTCAAGGCAACGTGACTATTCTGAGGCCGGGCCCGAAGCGCTTAGAAGAGGCCTCCCCGGTGAAGATAGCAGCCCGGAACCACTATCCCACCGGACCACCTCCTCACCGGACAGCCCTGCAGCACCAAACCAGCGCCGAGCGGAGGTGAGTACTCAGAACTAAAGGGGGGTGAGAGGGGGCTGGATGATGTCGAAGGCCGCAGTGGTCTTCAACCTGCGGACCTCCGGAGGTTTCAAAACTACAACTCCCAGCAAGCCCGGACAGCCGATGGCTGGCCGGGCTTGCTGGGAGTTGTAGTTTTGAAACCTCTGGAGGTCCGCAGGTTGAAGACCACTGCGGGTGGGGGAGTTCACTCGAGTATAGGCCGAGGGGGGTGTTTTCAGCACGAAAAATCGTGCTGAAAAACTCGGCTTATACTCGAGTATATACGGTAGTACTTTTTTTCATGTGATGCGACTTTTTTTTGCAACTTTCGCACTTGATAAATCTCAGACCACTGCAAGTCAAAAATCACTTTTTGCTTTGGTAAGCAAGAATTTTTTTTTTTGCTTAGGACACTGAACAATCAAAAAGTCACAGAAAAAAGAGAGTAGTCGCATGTGCAACTTTTTTGCGACAATTTTAAGCAAAAAAAAAATCTACTAAATGCTTTGATAAATGTCCCCCATTGTCTTTATTCTTCTCTCTAGTTTTACATCCCAGTTGCATTATCTTGGACTTATCCACATTAAATGTCAGTTACCAGAGTTCTGACCATTCCTCTAGTATACCTAAATCCTTTTCCATTTGGTGTATCCTGCAGGAACATAAACCTTGTTACAAATCTTTCTGTCATCAGCAAAAAGACCACTACCCTACCACTGAGCAGCATTTCTCAAATGTATTTTTATTTTTGCAGAATCTGTATCTGCCTAATTCCCAAATGGAAAATATGAACAGGTTAAGCCCATTTTACCCATGTCTACATTTAAATGGGCACTGTCACCAACCTTTTTTTTTATATGTTGTAGTACTTATGTACTACAACATATCTCTAATATACTTTATTTATTTTTTAACTAAAACAGTTTATATTTGAAAACCGGCCACTAGGGGTCTCCCTCCTAGTGGCCAGCTGCAGCCTGCCGTGACGTCACGACTGAATTAGAACCGATGCCGGCTGGACAATCGGTCCTAATTCAGTCAGCCAATCAGCCTGCGCTCGCTCAATCAGACAGGCGGGAGTGAGCGCTGAGAGCACAGAGGATGCCGGCTCCGCCTCCCGGCTGCTGCCTCAGCACTGTCCCGCTGTGGATTCTCACCTCACTCCGCAATTCAGTAAGTTGTTTTCGGGGAGGGGGGCCGGGTACCCGCGGTGGGGATTGGGGGGCGGGGTGGGATGCCGGCCCCGCCTCCCGGCTGCTGCCTCAGCACTTTCCCGGAATTCAGTAAGTTATATTCGGGGGTGGGGGGGACCTGCGGTGGGGTTCAGGGTAACTTCAGTAAGTTATTTTCGGGGGGGGGGGGGGGGGGGGTGTTATTGTAGTTTGATAGAGCGGGTTGCGCTGTGGGGTTCGGGGTAGGGGGTTGCGGCTGAAACAAAGATATATTGTTTTCACCACAGGGTGCCTCCAGTTGTTTCACTACTACAACTCCCAGCATGCCCTGACAGCCAATAGATGTAAGGGCAAGCTGGGAGTTGTAGTGGTGAAACAGCTGGAGGCACCCTGTATAGTGATCTAAGAGCGGAAGTGTCGGCCCCAGCAGGCATCAGTGACATGGTGCCTGCTGGGGAAGTGTGCCTAGTAGTGAGCACACTACCAGGCAGACAAAAAGGCCTTTTTAAGATAGTAAAATTAAAGTTAGGGAGGGGGTTAGGGATAGATGGGCAATAGGCAGGGACAGAAGAAAAAAAAAGGGATGGTGGGAGCTACTCTTTAAGCATGCAAATACAAGTTTAGAGTTTAAGGTTTTTGTCCACTTTGGAAAACCCATATTTTTATACTCTTTTAGGTAATTCTGCACTTATAGAGGAGGTCCCTCTATTACAAAGACCAGTTCTTGCTCCAGAGGACATGTGTCCTTCATTACACTCATGACCCAGTGACTTGAGCAATGTGTAATCTCTCCTGTGGTGGTGCTGCAGTAAAATTGAGGCAGGGAACTCTGTTGTAAGTTTACTGTGTTGGGGCCTTTCTAAATAGTATGGACTGTCCAAAGCACATGTTTATAAGTGATTGCTAAAAAAGTTGTTTTCAGTCTATTCTGTCTAGTATTTATACTTGGCAGTTTTTGGTGACTGAAGCGGGACCTAAACCTTTACAGGACAAGAAAGTACAGGCTGCTGAAATATAAAGAGAATACTACTTTCACCTGGTGGGCAAAAGAATGTCCTTGGGCATATGTCAGGCTGGTATATGTCAGTATACCTTTTTTCATTATATAGAAAAGCAGTCAGCTACATTTATCTACGCAGAGATTTTCCACAAAAAAATACACTGCTCAAAAAAATAAAGGGAACACTTAGATAACACATCCTAGATCTGAATGAATGAACTAATCGTATGAAATACTTTCGTCTTTACATAGTTGAATGTACTGACAACAAAATCACACAAAGATTATCAATGGAAATCAAATTTATCAACCCATGGAGGTCTGGATATGGAGTCACACTCAAAATCTAAGTGGAAAACCACAATACAGGCTGATCCAACTTTGATGTAATGTCCTTAAAACAAGTCAAAATGAGGCTCAGTAGTGTGTGTGGCCTCCACGTGCCCGTATGACCTCCCTACAACACCTGGGCATGCTCCTGATGATGGCATTGGTGGATGGAGCGAGACATGATGTCCCAGATATGCTCAATCGGATTCAGGTCTGGAGAATGGGCAGGCCAGTCCATGGCACCAATGCCTTCCTCTTGCAGGAACTGCTGACATACTCCAGCCACATGAGGTCTAGCATTGTCTTGCATTAGGAGGAACCCAGGGCCAACCTCACAGGCATATGGTCTCAAAAGGGGTCTGAGGATTCTCATCTCGGTACCTAATGGCAGTCAGGCTACCTCTGGCAAGCACATGGAGGGCTGTGTGGCCCCCCAAAGAAATGCCACCCCATACCATTACTGACCCACCGCCAAACCGGTCATGCTGGAGGATGTTGCAGGCAGCAGAACGTTCTCCACAGTGTCTCCAGACTTTGTCACTTCTGTCACGTGCTCAGTGTGAACCTGCTTTCATCTGTGAAGAGCACAGGAGCACCAGTGGTGAATTTACCAATCTTGGTGTTCTCTGTCAAATGCCAAACGTCCTGCACAGTGTTGGGCTGTAAGCACAACCCCCACCAGTGGATGTCGGGCCTGCTGGAGGTAATTTTTCAGGGTTTTGGCAGTGCTCCTACTGCTCCTCCTTGCACAAAGGTGAAGGTAGTGGTCCTGCTGCTGGGTTGCTGCCATCCTACGGCCTCCTCCACGTCTCTTGATGTACTGGCCTGTCTCGTGGTAGCACCTCCATGCTCTGGACACTACACTGACAGACACAGCAAACCTTGTTGCCACAGCTCGCATTGATGTGCCATCCTGGATGAGCTGCACTACCTGAGCCACTTGTGTGGGTTGTAGACTCCGTCTCATGCTACCACTAGAGTGAAAGCACCGCCAGCATTCAAAAGTGACCAAAACTTCAGCCAGGAAGCATAGGAACTGAGAAGTGGTCTGTGGGCACCACCTGCAGAACCCCTCCGTTATTGGGAGTGTCTTGCTAATTGCCTATGTGGTGTCCCAGAACCGCATTCTATACGGTACTTATTTATTTATGGGTCCCCATAGCCAGAGTCCCTAGGACGTAGGAATCCCTATTAGTCAGTCTACCCCTAATCGCCTCTATTCTAGTGTATAGTCAGTAATTTATGCATAGGTGAATGTGAATAGCATAGTATATGTAAATAAATGGTTAATTACTTGTTTCCATTAGCGTTGCAGGACCTGCGGGTCATGTGACGAGGTGAACTCTATGGTATTTAGCTTAAGGACCTTTGGAGGCCCTGCAATCCCATCACACCATGTAATGGTGAATGGCAGACGTTTGGACCAATCAGATTCGCCACGCCCCCTGCCCATATAAGGGAGCGGCGGCCATGTTTCTCTGTCTTACCTCGTGGGTTGTCAAGCAAGCAAGACCTGTACAGCAGTAATCGCAGTGAGTTAGGCCCGAGCCTTGCGGCAACGGCTGAACAATTATAATTGTAGAGTGTATCACTTCACAAACACTCTGCAGCACCACCGGACCTAATACCTCCCCTAAATCCGGACGGATCTGCAAATCTCTTCTTAAATTCAGGGACTAATTGTCTAGCTCAAGGTCTGCAACTACTGCCAGTCACTAAGCAACCTAAGGACTGTTTGTATGAGACTGTTACTGTGCCGTGGATATTGCAAGCACTTCAGTAAACGTTATTCAAGTTCAAGTTCAAATCTCCTTGTGGACCTTCAGTTATTTTATGCAACTATCGTTACTGGGAAGGGCGGCGATTTCCCGGAACACTGATTCAGTATACTCAGCCTGGCGTCACGAACTCTAGGGTTAACATTAACCCCTTATATACCTATACCACACCACCACTACCATACACCCCCCCATACACCATACACCGTACTACCATACACCACACCTATAATTTCCACCTGTTGTCTGTTCCATTTGCACAACAGCATGTGAAATTGATTGTCAATCAGTGTTACTTCCTGAGTGGACAGTGTGATTTCACAGAAGTGTGATTGACTTGGAGTTACATCGTGTTGTTTAAGTGTTCTCTTAATTTTTTTGAGCAGTGAATAAGTCACATTGTAAGGTTTTGTTACAATGGGAGTCAATAGGTGACATATCCTGCAGTATGTATAAACAGTGGCATCATAGACTTCTGTCAACAAAACTCTAAATTGAAACATCCAACAGAAGGCTCAGAGGGAACAGCGGTGTTATGGAACAACCCAATTTACAGTATGATGTGTGTGTTCGATATCCATAAAAATTTGCTCGATAGTCTTGGTTGACAAGTACCAACACAATTGATTCTTCCCACCTTCAAAAGCTTTTATCACTGGTTTAGATAATATTGAATCAAGCTTAAAATAAACTTACTTGAGATTAACACATTAACAATATACATCTATGTATTTAGCAACCCTTCTATCACTTCTGTCATTCTTATATTACAAAAGTGGTTCTTTGTTAAGTAAAAAAACACAGTCTTATAGGATAACATACAATACTAGACTATTAGCATAGTTGTACAGTTTTCTTTTCTATTACAGAAAACAACCAGAATCCCAAGCACGCAGCTGTAAAGGGCACTCACCTGTTGTGGAGCATAGGATGGTATTAAACATACACTTCTGTCTCTTCTAGAATTCACTGGACACTATGTTATATGGGCACTGCAGTTTGTAACGCCCTCGATGTGACATCAGCAAAGCCAATTTACAAATGAACCACCGAAGGCTCTCATAGCCCATATGCCTCTTGACAAAGCCACAGGTGTGTTGAAATGTCGAGGAGGGCTGTGTTTGTGGTTTTAATTGACAGTGTGCTTTATCCGAGTATATTCAGATGTACAGGGTGGGCCATTTATATGGATACACCTTAATAAAATGGGAATGGTTGGTGATATTAACTTCCTGTTTGTGCCACATTAGTAGGGAAACACATCATCATGTAGCAATTTCGCATATCCAGTGGCCTACATGATGATGTGTTTCCCTCTTTATGCACTGAAGCTGGCACGTTCCCTGAGTTCTTCCAGCAAGATGGTGCACCACCACATTATGGGTGTCAGGTCTGAAATTCCTAGATGAACAGTTTCTTGGAAAGTGGATTGGTCGTCGTGGGCCAGTTGAATGGCCCCAAGGTCTCCCGATCTGACCCCCTTAGACTTTTATCTTTGGGGTCATCTGAAGGCAATTGTCTATGCTGTGAAGATACGAGATGTGCAGCACCTGAGACTACGGATACTGGAAGCCTGTGCTAGCATTTCTCCTGCGGTGTTGCTATCAGTGTGTGAAGAGTGGGAGAAGAGGGTTGCATTGACAATCCAACACAATGGGCAGCACATTGAACACATTCTATAAGTGGTCAGAAACTTGTGAATAACTCATGAAAGAATAAAGTTACGTTAAAACCAAGCACATCATTGTTTTTCTTGTTAAATTCCCAATAAGTTTGATGTCACATGACCCTCCTTCCTATTGAAAAAACAAAAGTTGGATTCAAAATGGCCGCCATGGTCACCACCCATCTTGAAAAGTTTCCCCCCTCACATATACTAATGTGCCACAAACAGGAAGTTAATATCACCAACCATTCCCATTTTATTAAGGTGTATCCATATCAATGGCCCACCCTGTATATTACTACTCTATTACCGCTCAATATGAAGTTACATTGTTATCATTAACCAGCTATAGGTAAGGTCACTTTACCAATGCTGAGGAAGCAATTTTAAATGTGTGTCTATTTTCAATAAAGTTTAAATTTGTTTGTTAGATTGAAATTTAGTGGTTGGGAAAATAGGGTTTCAGTGACCATCCTCGGTGGTTCAATTGTAACAATAAATAAATAATAAATAAATAATTATATATAATAAATAAATAATTTACCCTCCATCCATTTGTCACCCTCCGTTTTTTCCAGGATCTGTGGAGCCAATGTCACTGCCGTAATGACCTCATTGCTGTGGAAGACAATCATCATGTCAGGGATAAAGGCTGTTGGTGGGTCTAATGAATGACATTAGTGCATGTGATAGCATTACAGAATTAAAGAGGTTATCCAGGAAAAAACTTTTTATATATATATATATATATATATATATATATATATATATATATATATATAATCAACTGGCTCCAGAAAGTTAAACAGATTTGTAAATTACTTCTATTAAAAAGTCTTATTCCTTTCAGAATTTTTGAGCTGCTGAAGTTGAGTTGTTCTTTTCTGTCTAAGTGCTTTCTGATGACACCTGTCTCGGGAACTGTCCAGTTTAGAAGCAAATCCCCATAGCAAACCTCTTCTACTCTGTGCAGTTCCCGAGACAAACAGAGATGTCAGCAGAGAGATGTCAGCACTATTGCCAGATAGAAAACTCAACTTCAGCAGCTGATAATTATTGAAAGGACTAAGATTTTTTAATAGAAGTAATTTACAAATCTGTATAACTTTCTGGAGCCAGTTGATATAAAAAAAAAAGTTTTTTTTCCTGGAATACCCCTTTAATGATGCAAAGAGTACTGTCGGCGACACTATGTGCGGTGCACGAGGCGGAGCAAGTCGAAGGTATGATATCTAAAGATTCCTGCACTCTACAGTAGATGCAAATAGCTTCAAGTTTATTCCATCATAAACAGAATAACTGTGGTAATAATAGTGACAGGACACTTTTGCAGTGTTTGCATTTCTTAGCTGATTTGCATCTACTGGAGAGTGCTGGGATCTTTTGCTATAGTACATTGGACTTGCTTCACCTTGTGCACCCAACATCATTCTCTGCATTACAGAATTAATGACACCAGTAAATTGGTGAAGTCACAATGGCTAGAGTCAAGACACCAGAAGAGTTCATAAATCTGCCATTCAGCTTCTGTAATTCTGTACTTTGCTTCTATACTTGGCTTACACTTGGCTGTTTTATTTTATTTTTTTCTTGCCATCAATGGAGGCATGTAGGCTCTAGTTTATTCTAAGATCAATTGTACATTTTAACCCTTTCATGTACCAGCTAATTTATGTTTTCTAGCTCATGTTTTATTCCTCCTTACCTTCTAAGACCCATAACTTTTTTAGTTTTCGTCTGACAGTTATATTAGGGCTTATTCTCTGCGTGACAAGTTGTGCTTTCCACTGATACACTTTTTTCTATCATACAATGTATCACAAAGCCAGAAAAAAAAATTATATGTAGAGCAAAATTGAAAAAAAAATATGGAATTGCACAATTTTGTATGGCAATAATGTTTTGGGAGTTCAAAATATGGTAAATCTGACATGCCATCTTTATTCTATGGGTTAGTATGATTCCAATGATACCAAATTAGAATAATTTTTGTTTTGTTTTATGGTTAAAAAAAAAAGTAAACCTTGAAAAATAAAAAATGAACTTTGTTCAGTACCATGTTCTCACCCCTATAACTTTTTTTTTTTTACAACTACGGATCTGTGTTAGGGTTTGTTTTTTGCACTATGAGCTATAGTTTTATAATGGTACCACTTTTGTGTAGTTCTGGCTTTTTGATCACTTTGTATTAAATTTTTTGGGGATGTAATGTAACCAAAAATCTAAAATTTAGAGGTTTGGAATTTTTATTCATTTACGCCGTTCACCGTGCAGGATCAGAAACATATCAATTTAATAGATCGGACAATTATGCACGCGGCGATACCAAATATGTGTATTTTTTGTTGTTGTTTGTACAGTGTTTTATTTAAAAAATGGGAAAGGGGGCGTGGTTTGCCATGCTGCAGTGCAGACGTGTGTGACCTGAGCTCCGGTCCCACACCCCAGTTTTAGCTTGCCCTCCGGTGCATTTTATGGGGAACCGAAAGAAGACCCACCAGAAAAGGGTCCTGACCCGTCCATCCTCCCCCCCAGAGGGATCTCATGGGCTATTTCACCCACTCCCAGCCTAAAAGAAGCACGTCCCTGCCACCTGGCAAGATGGCGGCCGCCTCCTCCTTACCTCCTGATCCTGCCTCGGGGCCAGCGGCGGGACCAGCCTCCATCCCGGCTTCCGCTTCGGTCCCGCTCCTCGTCCATCTGACACCTGCTGCCGGGACCATGGAGACCGCAACTGCCGGGGCTGAATCCCTACTGGAGCGCCCGGCCTGCGCCCTATCCAGGTGACCCCCTGCTGAGTTTAAGGGGTACCCCACCCATTTTCAAATCTTCTACACCTGGACTCTCTCCTCCTACCCGCTCTGCAATGGCTGCCTCTGTTGCTGAACCCCAGCCTGTAGCTGGTCCTGACCGCCCTGTCACTTTTGCAGACTTTTAATCTTTAATTGCTTCATTACTCACAAAAGAGGATTTCTCACTCTTAGCTAAACAGATGGTGTCAGAGTGCAAGCAGGAATTCGCTCAACTTCGCACTGAAGTGTCTACTTTGTCGTCCCGTGTGGACGCGGTTTTCAGTGTTCAAGACTCTTTTACTACTGCGGTCCAAGCTCTTCAAGAAACGGTGCAAAAACACGGCGAACAGCTTTTCACCCTGCAGCAACATCTGGATGATGTAGAAAACCGCAACAGACGCAACAACATCCGTCTGCGTGGCCTGCCAGAAGCGGTCGGCACTGATGAACTATACCCTGCTTTGCTTTCCATTTTCAATGACCTGCTTGACCGACCGGCTGACTCCCATATAGAACTGGACAGAGCCCACAGGGCTCTTCGCCCCCCTCAACCTGACGACCGGCGTCCCCGGGATGTGATTTGCCGGGTCCACTTCTACGCTATCAAAGATGATATTCTACGTGTGGCTCGCACTCGCCGCCGGATCCTTTATAAAGAAGTTGAAGTTCAACTGTTTCCTGATTTGTCTCGCCATACTTTGGCTCAACGGGCGGCCCTTCGACCGCTGCTGGAAGCGCTTCATGAAAAAGGATTGCTGTATCGCTGGGGTTTCCCCTTTGCTTTAATGGTCAGGAAAGATGGCAAGACATTCACTCTACGTTCCCCAGATGATCTCCCGGGATTTCTCAGGGACCTGAACATTCCAGCTCTTACTCTCCCGGACTGGCCCATATTAGCTCTCCTTGCCCTGAAGCGTTCCCTCCAGCGCTCACCCCAGAAGTCGCCCAAACAGGCCAGTTCTGGTCTCCCCCCCAGGGGCCCCAGACGACAGCGACTGGTCACCCGCTGGGAATCTGTCCCCTCGACTTCCTGATACTTGATTGCTTTGAATCTATGTTATTTGCATTGCTCCTGTTTTTTCTTTCTTGTTTTGCAGGAACCAGAGGCCACCTGAATGCTGCTCTATGTTGATTTCCTGTATATTGTGGAGTTCTTTTAGCCTTTTTGCCCTGTATTCTCCTCTGTTTCTCATGACTCCAGTCCCTCCTTCTTGTTCTCTAGATTTCTCCACACCTTTTTTTTTTTTTCTTCCTTGTATTCTGTTACTGTGCCCCCCATGTTCATGCCCTATCCCCTGTCTGTTTCTTGCACCTTCTCACCTCTCTTCTTGCACTGCATCGGAGGTCTTGCTTCCATGTTGCCTACTTCATCTGCTCGTTTCTGGGGTCCCGGGCTCAGGCTACCCCTCTTGCTTGCCTGCTTTCCACTTACCCCTCATAGGTTGGAGTCGGTGTGGGGTTTTCTCCCTGTCGTTTGTCTCCTTTGTCTTGTACCGCTTCTCCGCGTCTTTTTCTCCAGGTTTCTCCTGAGTTTTCCTCCTTCCTTGGTGTCTTTTTTTCTTTTCTACGTCTCCTCTCTCTCCCCACTCTTTTTCTTTGTTCCTCTGTGTTTCTGGTGACGAGAGGTCCAGCAGGACCGTAGCTGTTGTTTCCGTGTTCTACCCATGGCGGACTTAACATCGCCTCCTTTAACGTGAAGGGACTCAACACGCCGGCGAAAAGGAGGCAAATCCTGCACCATCTTCATAAGCGTAAGGTACAGATCGCCTGCTTCCAAGAAACGCATTTTAAGGTGAATCATGCCCCGACCCTCAAGAACAGACACTATCCTGTCTGGTTCTGCGCTAACAACCCAGATGCACGCGCCAAAGGGGTGGCTATTGCAATCCATAGATCCCTCGCCCACCAGATTCTTAAGGTCACCTTGGACCCGCAAGCTAGGTATATCATCCTTTCCCTGGGGGGTACTACACTCATGATCATTAATGTATATGCCCCTAACCATGGTCAGGTAGATTTTGTTACCAATTTTATTGACATGTGCCTGCCTGAGGTCTCGGGCACTGTGGTCCTTTGCGGGGACCTGAATTTGACCTTGGATCCCACGTTGGATAACTCCACGGGACGCTCTAGCCTGTCCTATGCCGCTATAAAGCGAGCGAGACGTGCCCTTGCCCTTTTGCAACTGTCGGACGTCTGGCGCATGCAGCATCCCTTGGACAGAGACTATAGCTTTTTCTCCTCCCCGCATGGGTTCTACAGTCGGATTGATTATGTGCTGGTCTCTCATAATGCTTTGCCCTGGGTAGTGTCCTCTTCCGTGGGTAACATATTGTGGTCTGATCATGCTCCAATGTTTTGCTCCCTCCATCTTCCATCCCTGACTCGGTCGGCATGGTCATGGCGGTTGAATGAATCTCTGCTCCTGGACTCTGTTTGTCTAGCGGATCTGACATCTGTCTCCTCTTTTATGGCTGATCATAGTAATGACCCCACTGCCCTTATTACCAGTGGGCGGTGCTTAAGTGTGTCCTCCATGGGGTTCTTATTAAACACGGCTCTAGACTTAAACGGGGTAAAGCCCAGACACTTCGCAACGCTCTGCTTTTAGTCTCCTCGTTAGAACTAACACATAAGCGCTCGCTCTCTCCCTCAGTCCTCAGGAATTGCAACTTGCCAGATTGGAGGTTAAACGCCTCTTGGAGGAATCTTGGGGGCGGTGGCTTCAGTTAGGCCGCAGTCAGTTCTATGAATATGGGAATAAAAGCGGCCGCATGTTAGCTAGGGCGCTGCGCACTAAGATGGCCCAATCTCATATTTCTAGCATTCGCTCTCCTTCTGGAGGGGTGGTACATTCGACACCGGACATCGCCTCTGCTTTCCATGCCTTTTTCTCTGACCTGTATGACCTCCCTGCTCCCCCGGGCCCTCCTTCTCCTCCGCCTTCACCTTTTCCATCACTGTCCCCCGAATCTGCTGAGGCATTGGAGGCCCCTTTCTCTTCAGAGGAACTTGCTAGTGTTATTAAGGACCTCCCGGGTGGGAAAAGCCCTGGCCTTGATGGGTTTACGGACAAGTTCTACAAAGCCCTTCTGGACTCCCTCTCCCCCTTCTGTTGCGGGCTTTCAATTCTATTTCCCCCTCTACCCCCTTCCCTCCTACTTCCCTGGTGGCCCACATAGTAGTTCTCCCAAAACCAGGGAAGGACCCCCAGTCCTGTGGGAGCTATCGTCCCATTTCCCTGTTGAATGTAGATCTCAAGATCTACTCCAAGTTGTTGGCGATTCGCCTGAACTCTATTCTCCCATCCCTGATACATTTGGACCAGGTGGGGTTTGTGACGGGGAGGGAAGCCAGAGATAATACAATTAAGACGATTGACATTGTTCACTTTGCCCAATCCACTAAATTGCCCACGATGATCCTGTCTCTTGATGCCGAAAAGGCTTTTGACCGGATCTCCTGGTCCTCCCTGGCACAGATCTTACAGCATGTTAGGCTGGGCCCTTCTTTTACTGCTAAGGTCCTGGCCCTGTATAGTACTCCGACAGCCCGCTTAACCCCTTAAGGACTCAGGGTTTTTCCGTTTTTGCACTTTCGTTTTTTCCTCCTTACCTTTTAAAAATCATAACCCTTTCAATTTTCCACCTAAAAATCCATATTATGGCTTATTTTTTGCGTCACCAATTCTACTTTGCAGTGACATTAGTCATTTTACCCAAAAATGCACGGCGAAACGGAAAAAAAAATCATTGTGCGACAAAATCGAAAAAAAACTCCATTTTGTAACTTTTGGGGGCTTCCGTTTCTACACAGTGCATATTTCGGTAAAAATTCAAGATTTTCCTATCCTTAGTGACGGAAAATATTGATTTTATTAAAGACAGGACGCGAGTATTATGCTTATCTTTCTTTTACTGACAAACAGCAGCCAAATAGTTAACATGTGTAAACGAGAAAAAACTTGAAAAAACATGGTGAAACAAACATGCTGGTATCACTGGAGAACCAATCAGCTGTGCCCCTATATGATATAAGTCCCTGAGTCCTTGTTACGCCGAGCGCTCCGGGTCCCCGCTCCTCCCCGGAGCGCTCGCTTCACTCCCTCCGCTGCAGCGCTCCGGTCACGTCCTCTGACCCGGGGCGCTGCGATCCCGCTGCCAGCCGGGATGCGATTCGCGATGCGGGTAGCGCCCGCTCGCGATGCGCACCCCGGCTCCCCTACCTGACTCGCTCCCCGTCTGTTCTGTCCCGGCGCGCGCGGCCCCGCTCCCTAGGGCGCGCGCGCGCCGGGTCTCTGCGATTTAAAGGGCCACTGCGCCGCTGATTGGCGCAGTGGTTCCAATTAGGGTTATCACCTGTGCACTTCCCTATATTACCTCACTTCCCTTGCACTCCCTTGCCGGATCTTGTTGCCTTAGTGCCAGTGAAAGCGTTCCTTGTGTGTTCCTTGCCTGTGTTTCCAGACCTTCTGCCGTTGCCCCTGACTACGATCCTTGCTGCCTGCCCCGACCTTCTGCTACGTCCGACCTTGCTTCTGCCTACTCCCTTGTACCGCGCCTATCTTCAGCAGCCAGAGAGGTGAGCCGTTGCTAGTGGATACGACCTGGTCACTACCGCCGCAGCAAGACCATCTCGCTTTGCGGCGGGCTCTGGTGAAAACCAGTAGTGGCTTAGAACCGGTCCACTAGCACGGTCCACGCCAATCCCTCTCTGGCACAGAGGGTCCACTACCTGCCAGCCGGCATCGTGACAGTAGATCCGGCCATGGATCCCGCTGAAGTTCCTCTGCCAGTTGTCGCTGACCTCACCACGGTGGTCGCCCAGCAGTCACAACAGATAGCGCAACAAGGCCAACAGCTGTCTCAACTGACCGTTATGCTACAACAGTTGCTACCACAGCTTCAGCAGTCATCTCCTCCGCCAGCTCCTGCACCTCCTCCGCAGCGAGTGGCCGCTCCTGGGATACGCTTATCCTTGCCGGATAAATTTGATGGGGACTCTAAGTTTTGCCGTGGCTTTCTTTCCCAATGTTCCCTGCATCTGGAGATGATGTCGGACCTGTTTCCCACTGAAAGGTCTAAGGTGGCTTTCGTAGTCAGTCTTCTGTCCGGAAAAGCCCTGTCATGGGCCACACCGCTCTGGGACCGCAATGACCCCGTCACTGCCTCTGTACACTCCTTCTTCTCGGAAATCCAAAGTGTCTTTGAGGAACCTGCCCGAGCCTCTTCTGCTGAGACTGCCCTGTTGAACCTGGTCCAGGGTAATTCTTCCGTTGGCGAGTATGCCGTACAATTCCGTACACTTGCTTCAGAATTGTCCTGGAATAATGAGGCCCTCTGCGCGACCTTCAAAAAAGGCCTATCCAGCAACATTAAAGATGTTCTGGCCGCACGAGAAATTCCTGCTAATCTACATGAACTTATTCACCTAGCCACTCGCATTGACATGCGTTTTTCTGAAAGGCGTCAGGAACTCCGCCAAGATATGGACTCTGTTCGCACGAGGCGTTTCGTCTCCTCGGCTCCTCTCTCCTCTGGTCCCCTGCAATCTGTTCCTGTGCCTCCCGCCGTGGAGGCTATGCAGGTCGACCGGTCTCGCCTGACACCTCAAGAGAGGACACGACGCCGTATGGAGAACCTCTGCCTGTACTGTGCTAGTACCGAACACTTCCTGAGGGATTGTCCTATCCGTCCTCCCCGCCTGGAAAGACGTACGCTGACTCCGCACAAAGGTGAGACAGTCCTTGATGTCTACTCTGCTTCTCCACGTCTTACTGTGCCTGTGCGGATGTCTGCCTCTGCCTTCTCCTTCTCTACAGTGGCCTTCTTGGACTCTGGATCTGCAGGAAATTTTATTTTGGCCTCTCTCGTCAACAGGTTCAACATCCCGGTGACCAGTCTCGCCAGACCCCTCTACATCAATTGTGTAAATAATGAAAGATTGGACTGTACCATACGTTTCCGCACGGAGCCCCTTCTTATGAGCATCGGATCTCATCATGAGAGGATTGAACTTTTGGTCCTCCCCAATTGCACCTCGGAGATTCTCCTTGGACTTCCCTGGCTTCAACTTCATTCCCCAACCCTGGATTGGTCCACTGGGGAGATCAAGAGTTGGGGGTCCTCTTGTTCCAAGAACTGTCTAAAACCGGTTCCCAGTAACCCTTGCCGTAACTCTGTGGTTCCTCCAGTAACCGGTCTCCCTAAGGCCTATATGGACTTCGCGGATGTTTTCTGCAAAAAACAAGCTGAGACTCTACCTCCTCACAGGCCTTATGATTGCCCTATCGACCTCCTCCCGGGTACTACTCCACCCCGGGGCAGAATTTATCCTCTCTCTGCCCCAGAGACTCTTGCCATGTCCGAATACGTCCAGGAGAATCTAAAAAAGGGCTTTATCCGTAAATCCTCCTCTCCTGCCGGAGCCGGATTTTTCTTTGTGTCCAAAAAAGATGGCTCCCTACGTCCTTGCATTGACTACCGCGGTCTTAATAAAATCACGGTTAAGAACCGCTACCCCTTACCCCTCATCTCTGAACTCTTTGATCGCCTCCAAGGTGCCCACATCTTCACTAAATTGGACTTAAGAGGCGCCTATAACCTCATCCGCATCAGAGAGGGGGACGAGTGGAAAACGGCATTTAACACCAGAGATGGACACTTTGAGTATCTGGTCATGCCCTTTGGACTGTGCAATGCCCCTGCCGTCTTCCAAGACTTTGTCAATGAAATTTTTCGTGATCTGTTATACTCCTGTGTTGTTGTATATCTGGACGATATCCTAATTTTTTCTGCCAATCTAGAAGAACACCGCCAGCATGTCCGTATGGTTCTTCAGAGACTTCGTGACAACCAACTCTATGCCAAAATTGAGAAATGTCTGTTTGAATGCCAATCTCTTCCTTTTCTAGGATATTTGGTCTCTGGCCAGGGACTACAGATGGATCCAGACAAACTCTCTGCCGTCTTAGATTGGCCACGCCCCTCCGGACTCCGTGCTATCCAACGCTTTTTGGGGTTCGCCAATTATTACAGGCAATTTATTCCACATTTTTCTACCATTGTGGCTCCTATCGTGGCTTTAACCAAAAAAAATGCTGATCCCAAGTCCTGGCCTCCTCAAGCAGAAGACTCCTTTAAACGACTCAAGTCTGCCTTTTCTTCGGCTCCCGTGCTCTCCAGACCTGACCCTTCCAAACCCTTCCTATTGGAGGTTGATGCCTCCTCAGTGGGAGCTGGAGCTGTTCTTCTACAAAAAAATTCTTCCGGGCATGCTGTCACTTGTGGTTTTTTCTCTAGGACCTTCTCTCCAGCGGAGAGGAACTACTCCATCGGGGATCGAGAGCTTCTAGCCATTAAATTAGCACTTGAGGAATGGAGGCATCTGCTGGAGGGATCAAGATTTCCTGTTATTATCTACACCGACCACAAGAACCTCTCCTACCTCCAGTCTGCCCAACGGCTGAATCCTCGCCAGGCCCGGTGGTCTCTGTTCTTTGCCCGATTTAATTTTGAGATTCACTTTCGTCCTGCCGATAAGAACATTAGGGCCGATGCTCTCTCTCGTTCCTCGGATGCCTCAGAAGTTGATCTCCCTCCGCAACACATCATTCCACCTGACTGCCTTATCTCCACTTCTCCTGCCTCCATCAGGCAGACTCCTCCAGGAAAGACCTTTGTTTCTCCACGCCAACGCCTCGGAATCCTCAAATGGGGTCACTCCTCCCATCTCGCAGGTCATGCGGGCATCAAGAAATCTGTGCAACTCATCTCCCGCTTCTATTGGTGGCCGACTCTGGAGACGGATGTTGGGGACTTTGTGCGATCCTGCACTATCTGTGCCCGGGATAAGACTCCTCGCCAGAAGCCCGCTGGTTTTCTTCATCCTCTGCCTGTCCCCGAACAGCCTTGGTCTCTGATTGGTATGGATTTTATTACTGATTTACCCCCTTCCCGTGGCAACACCGTTATTTGGGTGGTCGTTGATCGATTCTCCAAAATGGCACATTTCATCCCTCTTCCTGGTCTTCCTTCTGCGCCTCAGTTGGCTAAACAATTTTTTGTACACATTTTTCGTCTTCACGGGTTGCCTACGCAGATTGTCTCGGATAGAGGGGTCCAATTCGTGTCTAAATTCTGGAGGGCTCTCTGTAAACAACTCAAGATTAAATTAAATTTTTCCTCTGCATATCATCCCCAGTCCAATGGACAAGTAGAAAGAATTAACCAGATCCTGGGTGATTATTTGCGACATTTTGTTTCCTCCCGCCAGGATGACTGGGCAGATCTCCTTCCATGGGCCGAATTCTCGTATAACTTCAGGGTCTCTGAATCTTCCTCCAAATCCCCATTTTTCGTGGTGTACGGCCGTCACCCTCTTCCCCCCCTCCCTACCCCCTTGCCCTCTGGTCTGCCCGCTGTGGATGAAATTTCTCGTGACCTTTCCATTATATGGAGAGAGACCCAAAATTCTCTCTTACAGGCTTCTTCACGCATGAAGAGGTTCGCGGATAAGAAAAGAAGAGCTCCCCCCGTTTTTTCCCCTGGAGACAAGGTATGGCTCTCCGCTAAATATGTCCGCTTCCGTGTCCCTAGCTACAAGTTGGGACCACGCTATCTTGGTCCTTTCAAAATTTTGTGTCAAATTAATCCTGTCTCTTATAAACTTCTTCTTCCTCCTTCTCTTCGTATCCCTAATGCCTTTCACGTCTCTCTTCTCAAACCACTCATCCTCAACCGTTTTTCTCCCAAATCTGTTCCTCCCACTCCTGTTTCCGGCTCCTCGGACGTCTTCTCGGTCAAGGAAATTTTGGCTGCCAAAAAGGTCAGAGGGAAAAATTTTTTTTTAGTAGACTGGGAGGGTTGTGGTCCTGAAGAGAGATCCTGGGAACCTGAGGACAACATCCTTGACAAAAGTCTGCTCCTCAGGTTCTCAGGCTCCAAGAAGAGGGGGAGACCCAAGGGGGGGGGTACTGTTACGCCGAGCGCTCCGGGTCCCCGCTCCTCCCCGGAGCGCTCGCTTCACTCCCTCCGCTGCAGCGCTCCGGTCACGTCCTCTGACCCGGGGCGCTGCGATCCCGCTGCCAGCCGGGATGCGATTCGCGATGCGGGTAGCGCCCGCTCGCGATGCGCACCCCGGCTCCCCTACCTGACTCGCTCCCCGTCTGTTCTGTCCCGGCGCGCGCGGCCCCGCTCCCTAGGGCGCGCGCGCGCCGGGTCTCTGCGATTTAAAGGGCCACTGCGCCGCTGATTGGCGCAGTGGTTCCAATTAGGGTTATCACCTGTGCACTTCCCTATATTACCTCACTTCCCTTGCACTCCCTTGCCGGATCTTGTTGCCTTAGTGCCAGTGAAAGCGTTCCTTGTGTGTTCCTTGCCTGTGTTTCCAGACCTTCTGCCGTTGCCCCTGACTACGATCCTTGCTGCCTGCCCCGACCTTCTGCTACGTCCGACCTTGCTTCTGCCTACTCCCTTGTACCGCGCCTATCTTCAGCAGCCAGAGAGGTGAGCCGTTGCTAGTGGATACGACCTGGTCACTACCGCCGCAGCAAGACCATCTCGCTTTGCGGCGGGCTCTGGTGAAAACCAGTAGTGGCTTAGAACCGGTCCACTAGCACGGTCCACGCCAATCCCTCTCTGGCACAGAGGGTCCACTACCTGCCAGCCGGCATCGTGACAGTCCTGAGTAGCTTCCTCTTTCTTGTGGCGAAGCAATATATTATAAACAACTAGAACATGTCCTTGAACCCGGATTCTGCCTTCGTAGGGACAGAAGATCAGAAGAAATTCTAGAGTCGTGTGGTAGATGTTGGTCTTGACCCGTCGCTTGAAGCATCTGTGCCTTTGGGGAAGAACTTCAGTATGCTGTGAAGGATAAACATATATTGACAATTGTACAGTGGGTTGGGTACAGGGTGGGATAATACTCGCGTCCTGTCTTTAATAAAATCTATATTTTCCGTCACTAAGGATAGGAAAATCTTGAATTTTATAAAAACACAGGACGCTCATATTATGCTATTTTAAAGCTTATACATTTAAAGATATATAACTTATTCAAACAGTTAGTATGGTAGAAATGTGTGGATCTGGTCTAAAATAAAAGGATTTAAATGTCGATTCTGAAGACCAATTGGCTGCCTTCAATATGTCAGCCAATGAGCCACCTAGTTGGATCATTTTTGTAGAGACTGCACCTCTAGTGGAATGAGCTCCGAATTGTGATGTGTCAATCCCTGCTATGTTCATAGTTAGTTTTACCCATCTGGCTAAAGTGGCTGAGGATACCGGTAAGTGAGGTTTGCAGAAGGAAATCAATAGTTGAGATGGAGGAGAAGGTCTGATAGGTTCTGTACGGTTTTCATATGTGCGTAGACATCTTACTACGCATAACTTTTCTTGGTGAGGGAAGCAAGGATAGAAAACTGAGTGAATGTTAGTCTTAGTTCTTCTATGTATAGAAAATTGTACTCCTTGGGGAAGATAATGTCTTTGAGATATATCTAGAGCTTTCACGTCTGAAACTCTTTTTACAGAAATGAGACATAATAAAACTGTAAGTTTATATGATAAATGTTTAAGGGATAATGATTCATTATCTTCCCAAGATAAAAACATATTTAGTAGGATAGATACGTCCCAGGTAGAATGATATTTAGGACGAGGGGGTCTACGGAAACGAATACCTTTAAGTAATTTACAAATGAGGGGATGTCTTCCTACCGGAACGGAATCTATGAGATTATGATTAGCAGATAAAGCTGATCTGTATAAGTTGATTGTACGATATGCCTTCCCTGAATCGAAGGATGAAGAAAGAAAATTCAGAATGGCAGAGAGAGGTGCTTGAACGGGATCCAAATCCCGTTGTGTGCACCAATGAATCCAAAGTTTCCAGGCTGATCTATAAGCCGACCTGGTGCCTGGAGCCCAAGCGTCGGAAAGGATGTCCTTAGATAGTTGTGAAAGGTTTTCACTAAATTCCGTTGACCTGATATTAACCAGACAATCAGAGAAAGCTGGTCTGCAAGAATTAGTGGGTGAGAGTTCCCTAAGCTGTCTTGGAGAAGAGATGGGTAGGATGGTATTACATGGGGAAAGTCTATGACCATCTGAAGAATTTGTGGGAACCACGGTTGGGTTGGCCACCACGGGGTGATCAAGACTAATGTCGATTGTTGGATTGAGGTCTGAAGTAAAACTCTGGGTATCATCTTGAATGGGGGAAACGCATAAAGAGTCCCCCCCCCGAGGCCAGAGTTGGAGAAATGCATCGATGGCTACCGCCTCTGGATCCGGGCGCCAACTGTAAAACTGGGGAGTTTGACGGTTTAAGCGTGATGCGAACATGTCCAATACTATTGGACCCCAGAAAGCATTGATTTGTTGAAATATTATTGGATCTAGTTTCCAATCGCTGTAGTCTTTTAGATGTCTGGAGTTCCAATCTGCAATTTGATTGGATATTCCTGGGATGTATTCCGCTTTTAGTATTATATGTCTGTTCAAACAGAAATGCCATAATTCTTTTGCAATATTGGCAAGAGGTTTGGACTTCGTCCCTCCCAGACGGTTTATGTATTGGACAGCTGAAATGTTGTCCATGCGTAGAAGAATACATCCATGATGAAAATCTTTGGCAAAACTCTTGAGTGCAAAGAATCCTGCCAGAAGCTCCAAACAATTGATGTGTAAGGAGGATTCGGAAGGGGACCATTTCCCTCCCGTAGAGAGGGAATTGTATCTTGCACCCCATCCTAAAAGACTTGCGTCTGATTCCAATACTAGATCTGGATTGGAGTTGAATATAGTCTTTCCGTTCCAGATTTGAATGTGTTGAAGCCACCAGAGGAGCTCCTCTTTTGCATCCAGGGAGAGGGTAATCTCGTCTGAATATCCTAACCCCTCCTTCAGATATTGTATTTTTAATCTCTGAAGGGCCCTGTAGTGTAAAGGAGCTGGAAATATCGCTTGTATTGAAGCGGACAAGAGACCCACTATTCTGGCGATAGTCCGGAGAGAAATCCGATCTCTGTTGAGAACGTGTCGAATTTCTTTTCGGATTGTATTGAGTCCCTTGGAAGGAAGACTGAGAAGGGCCGTTTTGGTATTTATAAGGAATCCCAAGAACTCCAACTCTTGAGATGGATGTATTATGGATTTTTTGAAATTGATAAGGAATCCCAGACGAGTCAATAATGATATTGTCCAATTCATGTGGAGATTCGCTAGTTCTGGGGATTTTGCCATAACGAGGATATCGTCCAAGTATATTATTAAACGAACTCCTCGACTGCGAAGGAGAGCTGTGACTGGTTTGAGCAACTTGGTGAAGCACCAAGGTGCTGAAGAAAGGCCGAACGGAAGGCATGTGAATTGCCATTTTCGACCCTCCCACATGAATTGGAGATATGGTTGCGAAGCTTGATGGATCGGGACTGTCAAGTAAGCATCCTTGAGATCTATTTTCACCAGCCAGTCGTTCTGGAGTAATAGATCTCTTAAAAGATGAATACCCTCCATCTTGAAATGACGGTAAATTAAGAAGTTGTTCAATAGTTTTAGATTGATCACAGGTCTGTAACCCCCGTCTTTCTTTTTTACTATAAAGATGTTGCTGATGAATCCCTGAGTTGATAGAGGGACCTCTGTTATGGCGTTTTTTGATATAAGATCTTGAATCTCTGAGTGGATTAGGCTCTGGTCTGTTAGTGAGAAATGGATAGGATGTGGAAGTATTATCTGAATAGGAAGGGTTACAAACTCTATTTGGAAGCCCAATACAGTGTTCAAGATCCAAGAATCTGAGGTGATCATGTTCCAATTTTGGAAAAAATGCATGATCCTTCCTCCTAGAGGAAGGTGGAAAAAGGTGGGGAGCTTACCTGTAGGGTTCCTGGTACGTGGAAATCCTCGATGTCCTCGAGCCCTCCATGGGCGGCCTCGGTAAGGGAAGAAGGGGGTGGAAGGGATTGCTGGTGGAGAGAAATTGGGTCTATCTGATTGTGTAGGGGCTCTATATTGTTGTTTGTTATTGTTGAATCCTCGGCTGGGAAAGCGACCCTTTCCTTTCCCAGCCTTGACAAAAACCTTGGGAGTAAAGACTTTTTTAAGGGATGTCTGAGCCTTGTCAAGTGAGGTAAACAGATTGACATATTTATTAATTTCTTTAAGGAAGGCCTCTCCAAATAGTAATCCCTCTTTAGATATCTCATATTCGTTAGATGCTAGGTGGGATAATTGGGGGTCTAGACGCATCAAAATAGAGCGTTTGCGTTCTGTGCATATGGCAGAATTAGTATTGCCCAACAAACAAAAGGCCCTTTGGAGCCAACCTTTGACTGTGTCTATATTAAGAGGAATTCCGGCAGTTGAGGATTCCTCTACTAGGTCCATAAGCCTACCCAGAGGGCCAATAGTGTCCAAAAGTTTATCTTGTATCAACTTAAAGGCACGATCCAAGCCTTTTTTGGGGTTTTTACCCGACTTTAACAGGTATTTTATTAATATGGGATCTAACTCAGGTGTACTGCCTAGTTGATCTGGTAAAGATGGTCTAGGGCATTCGGCCCTTAACTTATTACGGCTAGACCTATCTAGCGCTTTGCGGATCCACATGGACATGTACTGAGACACCAAGGAACCTGGGACCCATTCCCCAGAGCGGGGATGTTTAATGAGAGATGGATCGAAAAATGGGGTTCCTGAACTGTCTAGTAGAATATTTTCCTCAGTTGTCTGAGCTTGGGTCTCTCCGTCACTATTATCAGAGACCGTCTCGTAATTATCCTCCTCTTCACGATCAGAATCATCCGATTCTGCTGAAGAGGAATTATGATTTTCTACGTAGGAGTCAGGCTTTGTTCTCTTAGAGGTCTTAACCCGATTTATATCTATCTCCTCACAGGTAGAGGGTCTATTGTGGGGGTTAGCCACGTTAGTCTGATGGCTGCTCGAGGGTTGAGAGCCCAAATAAATGTCTTGACCTTTCTCTTTAAGGGAAGGTTTATCCCTTTTTTGAGGAAAACGGTCGGCAGATTGAATACGTCTCTTGAGAGCCGATTTGCCAGATTTTTGTGGTTTAGTAAGTCCATGTGCTAGTTTTGAAACGGAGTCATCTGCAGACCAAAATTGGTCTGAAGGGGTGGAAGGTACTTTTTGTGGTGACTCACTCACTGCCTTTTGTCCCATAGCCAATGCCATGGAACTGGTAATAGATTCTTGCAAAATAGCTACTGCTGACTGAACAGCTGAGTGGACAGACTTTGATACAGACTTATCCACTGCAGTTTGTAATTGTTCATGAGTGACATAGTCATTATCCCTAATGAGGGACTCCTCAGTCCTATTGCTATCTCTGTGGGACTCTGACATTCTCTAAGTAACAATATGAATTATTATGAGAATTGTTAAATAATAATTCTAAGTGTCCACAGTATAGTTAATGTAAATTATATGGGGTACTCCGATAGAATATGTAAGTATTTTGGGGCAAAACAGTAGTTTGAGTGACAGGAGCGGCCGGGGTAACTTCCCTGACGAGATGCGCTGCGTCTGTGAGGAGAAGAGCCCTGCGCTACTCCGTTCAACTGAGGACCAGTTGAAAACGAGGCTGATGACGTCAGCCGCAGCACGGAGTAGAATGAAGTTATGGCGCCGTTACACTGCACATTAGAGATTCCTGGTGAGGACAAGGAACATATAGAGGGGGGAGGAAAGAACCGGAAAGTAGAAGAAAAGAGAATCGGAAGGTAAATAGGATGTAAGTGGGCAGTAAGGGGAGCTAATTTATCAGGAGAAGCGATGTATATGTCGCTATATACGCGTGGAGCATGTGATATCTACATAGTATGAACGTGATATCTATATAACATGAATTACATAGTAAATATCCAACATAGAATATTACAAGAAAAAGCAATAATATAAATATAGTTCTTATCTGGTCTGCTGAGCAGCAAGAAAGAGGAAGCTACTCAGGACTCAGGGACTTATATCATATAGGGGGACAGCTGATCAGTCATTTTCTGACCCCTATAACTTTCTTATTTTTCCACGTACAAGGCGGTATGAGGACTAATTTTTTGCGCCGTGATCTGAAGTTTTTATCGGTATGATTTTTGTTTTGATCTGACTTTTTGATCACTTTTTATTCATTATTTTTTTTAATGGTATAAAAAGTGACCAAAATACGCTTTTTTGGACTTTGGAATTTTTTTGCGCGTACGCCATTGACCGTGCGGTTTAATTAATGATATATTTTTATAGTTCGGACATTTACACACGCGGCGATACCACATATGTTTATTTATTTTACACTGTTTTATTTTTTTTATGGGAAAAGGGGGGTGATTCTAACTTTTATTAGGGAAGGGGTTAAATGACCTTTATTAACACTTTTAAAAAAATATTTTTTTGCATTGTTATAGGTCCCATAGGGACCTATAACACTGCACACACTGATCTCCTATGCTGATCACTGGCGTGTATTAACACGTGTCACGATTCGGCTTCCAGGTAGTGGATCCTCTGTGTCAGCGAGGGATTGGCGTGGACCGTGCTAGTGGACCGGTTCTAAGAGGCTACTGGTTTTCACCAGAGCCCGCCGCAAAGCGGGATGGTCTTGCTGCGGCAGTAGCAACCAGGTCGTATCCACTAGCAACGGCTCTACCTCGCTGACTGCTGAGAAGGCGTGGGACAGAAGGACTAGGCAGAGGCAAGGTCAGACGTAGCAGAAGGTCGGGGGCAGGCGGCAAGGTTCGTAGTCAGGATGGGTAGCAGAAGTTCAGGTACACAGGCTTTGGACACACTAAACGCTTTCACTGGCACAAGGCAACAAGATCCGGCAAGGGAGTGCATGGGAGGAGGTCAGATAAAGGCAGGGAGCAGGTGGAAGCCAATTAAGCTAATTGGGCCAGGCACCAATCATTGGTGCACTGGCCCTTTAAGTCTCAGAGAGCTGGCGCGCGCGCGCCCTAGAGAGCGGAGCCGCGCGCGCCAGCACATGACAGCAGGGGACCGGGACGGGTAAGTGACCTGGGATGCGATTCGCGAGCGGGCGCGTCCCGCTGTGCGAATCGCATCCCCAACGGCCAAGACAGTGCAGCGCTCCCGGTCAGCGGGACTGACCGGGGCGCTGCAGGGAGAAAGGCGCCGTGAGCGCTCCGGGGAGGAGCGGGGACCCGGAGCGCTAGGCGTAACAGTACCCCCCCCCTTAGGTCTCCCCTTCTCTTTGTCCGGTAACTGCCTCCCCTGGGATGAGGACACCGGGAAAGAATGGAGGGTTTCCTCAACGGCAGGCAGTACAGCAGGAGTGGGAATGGGGAGGGAGGGCAGAGGGCGAGGCCTGGCACGGGGCAGTGTGACACCAGGACGGGGGCCATGGGGAGGCACAGAGGCTTGCCTGACGGGACTGGTAGGGGGGGAGAGGCACTTCCTGTGGCAGGCAGAGTCCCAGTTCCTGATCTCCCCGGTGGTCCAATCAATGGTGGGGGAATGAAGCCGGAGCCAAGGCAGACCGAGGAGGACCTCAGAGGTACAGTTGGGGAGAATGAAGAACTCAATCCTCTCAAGGTGGGGTCCAATAGACATGAGGAGGGGCTCTGTGCGGTAACGCACGGTGCAGTCCAATCTGGCTCCGTTGACCGCGGAAATGTAGAGCGGCTTGACGAGACGGGTCACCGGGATGCTGAATTTATTAACAAACGACTCCAAAATAAAATTTCCAGATGCACCGGAGTCCAAGCAGGCCACGGCTGAGAGGGAGGAGTTGGCTGAAGAAGAAATCCGCACGGGTACCGTGAGACGTGGAGGAGCAGACTTGGAACCAAGAGACGCCACACCCACGTGAGCTGGGTGCGTGCGTGCGTTTCCCAGGCGTGGAGGACGGATAGGGCAATCCACCAAGAAATGCTCGGTACTGGCACAGTAAAGACAGAGATTTTCTTCCCTACGGCGATTCCTCTCTTCCTGGGTCAGGCGAGACTTATTCACTTGCATGGCCTCCTCGGCGGGAGGCCCAGGCGTAGATTGCAACGGATACTGTGGGAGAGGTGCCCAGAGATCTAAGTCTTTTTCCTGGCGGAGCTCTTGGTGTCGCTCAGAAAAACGCATGTCAATGCGGGTAGCTAGATGGATGAGTTCTTGCAGATTGGCAGGAATCTCTCGTGCGGCCAGCACATCCTTGATGCGACTGGATAGGCCTTTTTTAAAGGTCGCGCAGAGAGCCTCGTTATTCCATGATAACTCGGAGGCAAGAGTACGAAATTGGATGGCGTACTCGCCCACTGAAGAATTACCCTGGACCAGGTTCAACAGGGCAGTCTCGGCAGAAGAAGCTCGGGCTGGCTCCTCGAAGACACTCCGGAGTTCAGCGAAGAAGGCCTGGACTGTGGCTGTGGCAGGATCATTGCGGTCCCAGAGCGGTGTGGCCCAAGACAAGGCCTTTCCTGAAAGAAGGCTTACTACGAACGCCACCTTAGACCGTTCTGAAGGAAACAAGTCCGACAACATCTCCATATGCAGGGAACACTGAGACAAAAATCCACGGCAGAGTTTAGAGTCCCCATCAAATTTGTCCGGCAGGGACAAGCGGAGGTTAGGAGCGGCCACTCGCTGCGGAGGAGGTGCAGGAGCTGGCGGAGGAGATGGTTGCTGCTGTAGCAGAGGCAGAAGTTGCTGTAACATGGCGGTCAACTGTGACAGCTGCTGTCCTTGTTGGGCAATCTGCTGCGATTGCTGAGCGACCACCGTGGGAAGATCAGCGAGACTTGGCAGCGGCACCTCAGCGGGATCCATGGCCGGATCTACTGTCACGATTCGGCTTCCAGGTAGTGGATCCTCTGTGTCAGCGAGGGATTGGCGTGGACCGTGCTAGTGGACCGGTTCTAAGAGGCTACTGGTTTTCACCAGAGCCCGCCGCAAAGCGGGATGGTCTTGCTGCGGCAGTAGCAACCAGGTCGTATCCACTAGCAACGGCTCTACCTCGCTGACTGCTGAGAAGGCGTGGGACAGAAGGACTAGGCAGAGGCAAGGTCAGACGTAGCAGAAGGTCGGGGGCAGGCGGCAAGGTTCGTAGTCAGGATGGGTAGCAGAAGTTCAGGTAAACAGGCTTTGGACACACTAAACGCTTTCACTGGCACAAGGCAACAAGATCCGGCAAGGGAGTGCATGGGAGGAGGTCAGATAAAGGCAGGGAGCAGGTGGAAGCCAATTAAGCTAATTGGGCCAGGCACCAATCATTGGTGCACTGGCCCTTTAAGTCTCAGAGAGCTGGCGCGCGCGCGCGCGCCCTAGAGAGCGGAGCCGCGCGCGCCAGCACATGACAGCAGGGGACCGGGACGGGTAAGTGACCTGGGATGCGATTCGCGAGCGGGCGCGTCCCGCTGTGCGAATCGCATCCCCAACGGCCAAGACAGTGCAGCGCTCCCGGTCAGCGGGACTGACCGGGGCGCTGCAGGGAGAAAGGCGCCGTGAGCGCTCCGGGGAGGAGCGGGGACCCGGAGCGCTAGGCGTAACAACACGCCTGTGATCAACATTATCGGCGCTTGACTACTCCTGCCTGGATCTCAGGCACGGAGCAGTCATTCGCCGATCGGACACCGAGGAGGCAGGTAAGGGCACTCCCGGTGTCCAGTCAGCTGTTTGGGACGCCGCGATTTCACCGCGGCGGTCCCGAACAGCCCGACTGAGCAGCCGGGTCACTTTCAGTTTCACTTTAGAAGCGGCGGTCAGCTTTGACCGCCGCTTCTAAAGGGTTAATACCACACATCGCCGCGATCGGCGATGTGTGGTATTAGCCGCGGGTCCCGGCCGTTGATGAGCGCCGGGACCGACGCGATATGATGCAGGATCGCGGCGCAATCCCGCTTCATATCGCGGGAGCCGGCGCAGGACGTAAATATACGTCCTGCGTCGTTAAGGGGTTAAAAATCAATGGCTTTATGTCTGTCTCCCTTCCTACTCGCAATGGTACGCGACAGGGGTGCCCCCTTTCCCCGCTTCTGTATGTCCTGGTAATGGAACATCTTCTGGAATCGATCAGAATGGACCCCAACATTCATGGGGTAGTTGCTAACGGCCATGAATATAAATGCTCTGCCTTTACTGATGACTTATTACTGTATCTCACGAATCCCATAGTCTCGCTACCAAATCTTCTGGCTCGCGTGTGGGAATTTGGTGTGTGGTCTAATTTCAAGATAAATTACTCCAAGTCAGAAGCGCTTAATGTCTCCTTGCCCGGGCATACAGAATGCTCCCTTCACTCTGCTTTCCCCTTTGCCTGGCCTTCCAGAGGCATAACCTATTTAGGGACCAGGATATCATCCGACCTCACCCAATTGTTCTCTCTCAATTTTTTCTCCCTCTTATCGCAATTTCGCACAGATTTATCCTCCTGGAATAGAAAGGAGTTCTCTTGGTTTGGTCGGATGAGCATCTTGAAAATGAATCTCCTTCCTCGTCTGCTCTATCTTCTACAGACTATTCCTATTCATATTCCATCCTTCTTCTGGCGTACCCTCCAACGCTGCTTCGGATTGTTCATCTGGTCCTCGACCCGTCCTTGCTTAAATCACCTCCTCCTCTCTAGGCCGAAGTTGTCGGGGAGAGCGGGTTTACCTGATTGCCGCCTATACTACTTGGCGTGTGTGCATGCTCGGATCCTCGACTGGTCGCACAACTCCGACTCCAAGTTATGGGTTCGATTGGCCCAGGATATTTGTCCCAAGGCCCTGGCCACTCTCCCTTGGACATGGTCTCCAGCCCAACAGTCCTTATATCCTACGTCTTATTCTACGCATCACACTCTCGCCTCTTTGCACTCTGCTGGAGCTGGGGGCTGTCTGATTGATCGTTACGGCCCGCTCCTTCCCATAACCAACCATCTGGACTTCCCTCCTGGAGCTTCCTCTGAGGGTGCCTTTCTGGGCGCTTCCTTGTCTAGCCCCCTTCGCTTCAGACATGTTCTCATCACACGTCAGCTTAAACCCCTCGAGACCCTGTTGGAAGAGTGCCCATCCTCTAGACGAGCCCCCTTTGCCTACCTACAGCTGCGCCACTTCTACTCTTCTGTGCCCGCACACCATCGAGAATTGATGCCTTTTAAGCGTCTCTGCCTTGCCTCATCATGCCCTCGGCACTCCATCTCCATTCTTTATGATATATTGTTATCTCCCAGATCTTCTTCCCTCCCGGCCTATTGCTGTGCTTGGGAACGCGAGCTGGGCAAAACGTTCTCTCCCGAGGACTGGACGAGATGCTTCTTCCTGACGCATAAAGCGGTAATTGCCTCCAAAGCACAGGAAACGTGCTACATAATTCTGGCTCGCTGGTACCGTGTACCGACGACCTTACATAAATGGTACCCTTCCGTCTCTAATCTTTGTTGGCGTTGTGGAAGTGCTGAGGGTATGATGTCGCATATCTGGTGGGGATGTCCGGTACTGGTCCCATTCTGGCGTGCGGTCCTACAGGTAATTTCTGAGGTGTCCGGTGTCCATGTCCCCTATGCTCCTGAAGCGGTGCTGCTTTTTATGTTTCCCATGGCGCAGGCGAGATACAAGAGATCCCTGACTAGACATCTCCTCCAAGCTGCAAAAACGGTCATCCCTCGGAAATGGAAGTCCTCGGACCCCCACCTTGGAGGAATGGTTCACGGAAGTTGCTAACACCCGGCATATGGAGGAACCTTTGGCTGTCCTCCCGGCCGACGCTGTGCGGGTCGAGACCACTTGGCTCCCATGGTTGCAGTTCTGCTCCTCCCCACGATATAGATCCCTAAGATAGTTCCTGGTTGATTGGGGGTGGTCTTCCCTTGCATCTCTCTTCATCTGGGTTTGTGCCCCGCCGGCCCTCTCTCCCGTCCCTCCTTTGACTTTGTTCTTTATCTTGGTCTTGTTCGTCTCTGTCCTCCTTTAGCTTTGGACTTTGTGTTGCTCTGCTTTTTTTCTGTGTATGCCGCTTTTTGAACTTGTACCCTCCTACCTATGCCTCTTTCTGGCTTAATTCTTGACTTTCACTTCTCATTATGCTATCTGGCTCCTAGCCAGGTCCACTGCACTGGTACTTTCTTAGGTTCCCTTGCTTGTTGCTCAGGGCTCCCCTTGGGGCTCGATATGCTTCCTCTGATTTACTTAGGTAGCCTATATTGCGGTCCGAATGCCCGTGTTATCTTCACCTTGTTATTGCTATGTATCATGGTTCTTTGTTTATTTCCTTTGTGTCCTTCTGGGTCTCCGCAGGCCTTTGGACGGCTTCTCCCTTATTCATTGTATTGCTTATTTGCATTTGTATTGTTCATTTATTTTATTTTTTTGTTTCTTAATAAAAACTCTTTTGAATTTGAAAAAAATGGGAAAGGGGGGTGATTTTGAATTAGGGGAGGGATTTTTTAAAATATTTTTTAAAACATTGTTTAACTTTTTTTAAAAGGCCTATCATAAGCCATCATTAGATGGCTTACATAAATCAATGTAATGCTATTGCATTACATTAATCTATGAAATCTGTGCTCGATTGCTAAGGGCTGCCAAAAGGACATCTCCCGGTCATGATGCAGACCCGACCCTCTGGCCCCCGTTATGTCCGCCCACCCGTCCCATAAAGTACATGTATGTCATAGGTTGGGAAGGGGTTAATGGAATTCTTCATTTTATCATTGTGAGGGTCACGGCTGGTGGTGGATGATGACGTGAGCCGTGCCAGGAAGCGGAGTCTAAGATGCCGCTGGTTTTCACCAGAGCCCGCTGCAAAGTGGGATGGTCTTGCTGCGGCAAGATGATGGTACCAGTCTTTGACAAGGAAAAAGTTAGAATCAATTATAAAATGATGTATAATAAAAATAGAGTAAAAATAGTAGTGCTGTAAATACAATTGTGGTTTGTATAAGGAATGAATACAATGAAATATAGCGTTGTACAGATTGGCACGGGTGCTGGGGCTCACAGCGCACCTGGCCTGGTAGAAATACCAGTAGTGTTCTTAGATGTTTGTTTCGTCTTTGTTGTGGATATCTTGGCACGTAGGTCTATGGTGGCAGGTGGCTCGGAGCTGCGTCCGGCCCTGGATGGATGAGGTGACAGCAGATGTGCAGATCACCTGCTGCGGCTGTTTCCTTGTGCTGTGGCAGTTACTCAGTGAATGGTGGTCCGCTGAGCAGGGGACTCCAGCACTTGAGAATGGAGAAACGGAGTTAGAAACAGCAAAGTGGATTGTTGGGTGATAGCTAATGGCCAGACTTTTGCCATTGAAGAAGGGGGTTCTCCCCAAATCGCATCTGGCTATTAGCTATCAGTCTTCCGCTAAGCGGACCATTATTCACTGATTAACTTCCACAGTACGAAGAAGCGGTTGCAGCAAGTGATCTGCATATCCCCGCTCCCGCAGCCCCGCTGCTGTCAACTCAACCCTCCAGGGCCGGACGCAGCTCCGAGCCACCTGCCACCATAGACCTACGTGCTAGGATATCCACAACAAAGACAGAACAAACACCTAAGAAGACTGCAGGTATTTCTACCAGGCCGGGTGCACTGTGAGCACCAGCACCCGTGCCAATCTGCACAATGCTATATTTCATCATATTCATTCCTTATAAATTTGACTGCTACAAACCACAATTGTATTTACAGCACTGCTACTATTTTTACTCTATTTTTATTATACATCATTTTACAAGTGATTCTAACTTTTTACTGAATTTCATTACCGACTATATTGGCAATATACTTGAATAAAGCACATTATATTTAGATACCAGCCACATCTACCATCTCATTTTTTCCCACACACACTAGCACAAAATACTAACTGTGCCTAGAGGTCTGAATTTCTCAATTTTATTACTAGTTTCTTTTGGCACTATGGGTAAAGTGTATCTCAGCACCTCGGCCCAGTTAAACTATACATTTATAGTGTGCAGCTCCCCATTCACTTTTTAATTCATACTTTGACAAAGAGTCAGATGAGCTTTTTCAGAATAGGACGCGTGGGTTCTTCAAATACTTTGTGGAATTCTGCAAGGAAGGCCGGCAGGTTCGAGGAGACCGGATCATTACGATCCCAGAGAGGAGTAGCCCAGGCTAAAGCTTTTCAAGACAGTAGACTGACCACAAACGCCACCTTAGCACGCTCCGTCGGGAACTGATTTGCCATGAGTTCTAGATGCATAGAACACTGTGTCACAAAGCCTCTACACAGCTTGGGATTCTCAGTCAAACTTTGTGGGCAAGGATAAGCGAAGCTTGGACCTGGAAGAAACAGCTGACACAGGAGGAGACTCAGGCACAGAGTGCTGCTGCTGTTGTTGCTACTGAGTGGCAAGAAGCTGTTGCACCATAGCAGAAAATTGATTCAGTTGTTGAGCTTGACGAGCCAACTGCTGCGACTGTTGAGCCACGACGGTGGAGAGATCCAAAACATCTGGCAGATGCACCCCATCGGGATCCATGGCCGGATCTTACTGTGAGGGTCACGGAAGGTGGTGGATCGCCTGGGCCTGTGTGGATGATGACGTGAGCCGTGCCAGGGAGCGGAGTCTAAGGTGCCGCTGGTTTTCACCAGAGCCCGGGATGGTCTTGCTGCGGCAGGCGGCACCCAGGTCGCTACCCCTGGCATTACTCGTCCACACAGGTTGCTGGGATAAAGTGTAGTACAAAAGGATAAAAACAAGACATGGTTAGGATAGCTGAAGGTCAGGGCAGGCTGCACAGTAGCAAGGTCAGGTCACGGAACTAGGATCAGGTACATGGATACACAGGAACACAGAATGCTTTCACTAGGGCACTAGGGCAACAAAGATCTGTCCGCGAGTCATGGGAGGGGCTGATACTTATAATGGAAGGTGCAGGTGAATTCACTAATTAAAGGCATACTGGCCCTGTGGATAGGGGATAAGTACATTTTCTTCGGAGATCTCCTTTAAAGGGGTATTCCGGCCAAAAACATTTTATCCAAAGGATGGGGGATAAGATCTCCTTGCAGCACCCGCATTCTATGCGGGAGCTGCGTCTCCAGTTTCGGAAACCTCCGGCTTTCCGGGACTGGGGACTTGACATCATGCCACGCCCCCTCCATTCATGTCTATGGGAGGGGGCGTGATGGCCATCACGCCCCCTCCCACAAACATGAATGGAGAGGGTGTGGCCTGATGTCACGTCCCCCAGTCCCAGAATCCTGGAGGTTTCCGAAACTGGAGACACAGCTCCCGCATAGAATGTGGTTGCTGCAGGGGGTCCCAGCGGCGCCCCCCCCCCCCCCCCCGATCAGACATCTTATCAAAAGGTAAAATGTTTTTACCCGGAATACCCCTTTAAATTTATTTTACCATTCAATACAATTACAGCAATACCTAATTTACATTCATTAATAAAAATAATAATACACCCAGATAAAAAATGCCAGATTGCTGTTAAACTCAGCATGCAGTTATGTCTCGGGCAGATATGTAAATCATTACAGGTGTGGTCTGTTTAGACGCAGGGTCTTGCTACAATAGGGAAAAGGGAGATTGTTGACTGGTAGACATGTTTTTACCATGCACTTAAAGACATTTTGCCCAGTTAACAGACTTTGAGGAGAAGTGCATCATTGGACTGAGAAAAGCAGGATGGTCATTTTAAAGGGGTACCCGGTGGAAAACTTTTTTTTTTTTTTTTTAAATCAACTGGTGCCAGAAAGTTAAACAGATTTGTACATTACTTCTATTAAAAAATCTTTACCCTTCCAGTACTTTTTAGCAGCTGTATGCTAATGCTAAAAGGAAATTCTTTTCTTTTTAAATTTCTTTTTTGTCTTTTCCACAGTGCTCTCTGCTGACAAATGATGCCCATATCAGGAACTGTCCAGAGCAGGAGCAAATCCCCATAGCAAACCTATGCTGCTCTGGACAGTTCCTGACAGGGACAGAGGTGTCAGTAGAGAGCACTGTGGACAAGACAAAAAAGAAATTCAAAAAGAAAAGAATTTCCACTGTGGCATAGAGCTACTAAAAAGTAGAAGTAATTTTTTAATAGAAGTAATTTATATATCTGTTTAACTTTCTGGCATCAGTTCATTTAAAAAAAATAATGTTTTCCATCGGAGTACCCCTTTTAATGAATTGCCCACCATGAAGGCCATTCTGATAAAGCTGCTAGGACATTTTGGGAGCAATAGTTACATGAGGGCACGCACACACAGCAAGCAGGCTCTGGGTGGCCCAAACAGACCACCAGTAGAGAAGATCGTTTGATCCACCGACAAGCACAAGCAGCTCCCACATTTTTCTTTTCCACCATCCACACACAGGTGGCACCTTTATAGCACACTCCTGTTTCTGCGAGAACCATTTTCGGCTGCATAGCAGAAAGAAATTCGGTGTCACGCCACCCATTACGTGGCCTGCTATTACCGACCAGTGGCTATCGCCTTCATTTGCAATAGGGTTGTGAATGAGAAATATGTACTGTTATGGATTCGATAATTCCAGGTTCTATTTGAGATCAGACCACGGGTGGGTTCGAGTCTGGAGGCCTTGTTGTGGGCACTTCAGTCCTGCCATTACTGTGGGGCAACACACTGCCCAAATTGCTGGTGTGATGATCCGGGGAGCTATTGCAAATGACAGTCATCCCCCAGTATTGATATGAGGAACAGTAACAGTTTAGTTCCCCATGCACAGTTTACATTTCTGTAGTGATACCAATTAAATACATTTTGACTACATGCCAGTACATGAAAAATGCCAGTACATGAAAAACTGCAATATATACCTATCATACATAGAGTGTAACATGGAATCTAACATGGCAGCTACAGGGCCTTCAGAAGGCTTATCAATTGTGCTACATGATCCTGTTTAGTACACATTTAGAATACATTACCCTGGAACCCAGTATCCTGCAGTAAACATATACCATATGTATAACTAAGACAAGAGTAGCTTTTATTTCCTATACTTCATTTTTACAGACCATGAAAGAAGAGATTGACCTATAGAGCATATGCTTGGAGTCACTTTACATGTTACGGTATTTCATGAAGCAGTTAATAAATGGGTTCTTTAAAAATGTTCTGCTGAAAGATTTACATCACCTACAGGTTCTCTAACCTTTCTGCAATGAACTGTTTGCTTAGGTCTTTGTAATGAAATCCATTTTAATAATGGGTGGCTACAGATCTCAAGGATACATCTGACCTTTTCTGAAGCTGGATTAAAATATCTTAACTTCAGGAGACCGGTCTACCATTCAGCTCAATGTGAACCCTGACAGGGGGAGGGAGAAGAACAAACTGCTATTGTGCAGAGCAGACAGAGGTCACCACTCATAGGGACTGTGTACACTGTCAGTATTTACACTGTGTAGGCCAACAACACACAATACTACATGTAAGCTAGCTAAAGTCCAGAAAGGAAGTCCCTATAAGATAAACGTAAGCAAATACCTAGTGGATAATATGGGGTCAACTTAAGCAAATATAAGGTACTAACATTGCACAGCTATCCCCCTGTTCCTTATTGGCTGCTTGTAAGGTTCCCCAGATAAGGTATCTGAATGGTAGAAAATGAAGGAATTCTTATAATTAAAAATACTTTTTATACCATACATAGGCTATGTTTATATTATATCACTGAAACATTAAAATTATGCATCTGTATGCCTATACACTGGTGGGCATTAAAGAAAACTCCTTAACTGTCCACCAGTAATACAGATGTGTTCAGCGAGACATCTTAACACAACACTTTGGTATTTGATGACAGTAAACCCGACAAAAATACATGGGATATCTGCAGCAAAAGAAGCAGAAAGCCAGAGGATTGAATAACTAGTCTAGAGGTGGCCAAATGTTTCTGTAGGGTAACAAGGGCACTACATGGAAGAGCCTAGTTCCTGTATGAGAGTGTGTGGCACTTTAAATTCCAGCATCTATAAGATGTCTATAAGCAGTTAGGACAACAGTAGCTAGAACTCTTGGTGCACCCTGTATTGAGGAGATTCAGGAAAGTAGTATTTGCATTTGATACTGTGGCATATAAAAGTTTGGTGCATAAATGGAGAATGCTTGGCCTGGGGACAATGAAGGAGATTTATCATTCTTTTATAACATATGGCTTTTATATGACAATTTTTTTTAAACTTACTTTTGCTTACATGTGACCTATTTATGAGTTAGTCGCACGACCCTGATAAATAAATCACACGTAAGCAAAACCCGGGAAACCTGCTTACTAAAGCATTTTTTAAAGCAGAAAAGTTTTCTCTTATGTTAATAGCCAAAGTTCTTTATCTACCCGTTATTACCAGTAGCGTTACTAGAGAGTGATGGGGGGGGCGTATCGCATCGGGTGACACCCTGACTGACCTGCCTGGCACTAAATAGCTGCACTTCAACTATCCCGCAACAACCCATCCACCCTCCTCAGAAATAAAAAAATATTAAAAACATACTATGCCGCACCATGAATATCCGTACTCTGGAGGCTTTTTTGTTTAATTTTGAGCCCACATTTTGTGGCGTTGGTGGGCGGAGTCTTGCGTCGCTGCGCTGAAGCCGGAGTTTACGTCAGAAAGGAAGACAACGCAGCACCAACAGGCACATAAACAATAGTGAGGCCACAAAAAAAAAAAAAAGACTCGGTACGATACCCACCCCAAAATGTGCATGAAGCTGTATTACTATGGATGTTTCTTTTTTTTTTTTAAGGAAAAACTTTTGTGCCACATATGGGTTATTTACGTAGTCTGTAAAAATTCTTACACAATTATTTTGTACCTTATTCTATTTTAACAAAACATTCATTTTAAAATTTTGTGGGTACGCCAGCATGTACGGGTCCTAAAATTAACAAGGTGTGCAGTGTGTATTTTCATCCTTAAAATGAATAGAGTTATTAGTTATATAATTAATGTTTCCTATAATTAACATTAACATTAATGCAGCTGCTTTGTTTCATGATGCAGAACAAGAACAGTTGTTAAAGTGGATGTTAATGTCCTTTTCTGCAGAAGTATGCACTTTCTGTAAGCCAGGTTGGACCTGGAATACTTATGTGACTTTTAAATGAAGATGCAACTTTTTTTTCTTAGCGACTATCGCATTTGATAAATACATGACCACTGCATAGTAAAAGAAAAAAAATTACTATGTGAGAAGATTACAAAAATGTGCTTTGGAATAAGCAAAAATCTCAGCAGCATGTATAGAAAAGTTGCACGTGCGTAAGCAATAAATCTACTACAGAGCTTGATAAATCATCTTCAAAGTGTGTAATTGGGTAAATAACTTTGTGAGGAAGCAGTTCTTGTTAAGTGTGTTAATAGTGGTGGGTTACTACGTTGCTGTCTTAATGTATTGCACTTCTTTCGATTCTGCCACAGTTTTAGTTGTACAAAATTACTGTAACATTTTTCTGCTTCTTTGTAGTTTTACAGAGCTGATTTTCTTTAGTCTTGTATTTTTCATTATTTTCTACATTACCATATAAACAAGATTAGTTGTTTTTGTTTATTTGGGAGACCAGTTGTATGTATGTTTTCTGACATCAAGCATACATGTGTATTTTGCTGTGTAATTGTTTTGCACCCAGTATGCCCACCTATTCTCTTGCTATCTGTGTGGAATTTATTTTAATGCCTTTTCTGATGTTTTATTCATTATTAATTACTGGGTCCTATATGTATTTAGTTATTTCTTTAGGTGACTGTGTAAACTGCTTTACTATATATGTTTCTGAAGATGCTTAATTAACTGTTCATGTGCACCTTCACTCCCACTAAACGCAAAACTGGGTTATAGTACGGATGAACTAGATTACAATGAGGTATAACTTATCCAGATCTGCAGTCTGGTTCCGCAGATAGACCCGTTATTAGACGGCATTGCTAATATGTTAATCGCTGGCTTTGTGCAATGGAGACGGGACCCGCCATATCCACCATCCCTGCCTCTTTGCAGGGTCCATTGTTTAAAACCAGTGATTAACATATCAGCATTGCCGGCTAATGACAGGTCTATCTCCAAAACCGGACTATGGATCCGGATAAATTATACCTCATTTTAGTCTGCTAAACCTGTACTATAACCCTGTGTATTGGGTTTAGTGCTGGACAACCAGCTGTCAGTTTCTCTTTAGAAAGACACATTTGCCACCATTCAAACACTGCTACCACTGTGACCATGTCCCCCATTTGACATGCTGCATAAAGGTCATGTATATTGTTCATGTGAAGCTGCAGACAATACTGACTATACAGTCATGTGCAATACACACAGTGACTGGCTATAGTATCACATTTACAATATACGGTATGTGGTGTCACTGCAGCATTTCTAGGGAGGAATACCGACCAAAATAGGAACATTTGCTTCATATAATACATTTCATAATATTAAAGACACTGTCCAATGTATGCAGAAGAAAGGACTTTGCTTTAATTTTTCACAAAAAATGTTTATGGGAAGGCAGGTTTCACAATCATAAAAAAAAAAAAAAAAAATGCTAAATCAAAGCATCCGATTGTTGGTCTTTTTACATTACATCACATCACATGTACATCAAATCCGATCCCATAAAATTCTTGATTTTTATAATACAAGAAAATATACTGTATCTGTATTTAATAACAGCATTGGAAAACTACAACAAATAACACTGTATGACTGCTATATACAGATATGGGGATGATCATCAGCCTGCCAACCTTACAAACACTGCAGCAGTGCAACACTTTGTACCATACAAGAATCTATAAAACCATGTATATGAAAAATAAAAGAAACTTCAATAAAATATGCAGCTTTTACTACTGCTACCCCCTTCCATATAAGCACTGAATGAATGTATTTACAACTCTACAGTCTATCGTGCAGATATAAGGGGAACATATCTTTTCTTTCACTGGCAGTCATGAGGTTTATAATAATGATTTACCTTACCTAAGGGGTTTTAATACATCTTTATCTAGTCTGCATGCTGACAAGCAATTCAAGCATCATAGTACTCTGAGGGTACAGTACCTAAGCATATACTAAGTGCTCTGATAGTACCTATTTTATCAATAAGCATATTCCGGCAATTATATCAATATCAACAAGTCAAATAAAGGCAGTTAAAGTGTACCTCCACTTATCTATAGCTTTTAGCTTAGATTTCTGCATTTTTAGGCTATTGAGAGTACCACATCCCCCATGAATCCAGAGATTAGTGGTGGTCTTAGCTGCGCCAGCCACTCATGTTATCTTCTATACTTTTTACCTGCATTCTTTGTTATGTTCTTACAACGCTGATGTATTTTAACTATCACTGGAAGAAAAAATAAAAAGGGGTTGCAAGTGCCAGATCCATTATAGTACAACTCGTAATCCAATCATGAGGTTTGTGAACATGTGCCTGTTTTGATGGGCACAAGGTGTGAACAAGTCCATTATAACATTGACTGTTATACAAGGTCACCTTGATATCTATACATTGCTTGCATGATGATAAATATATATTTTCTGCATGTCTTTTAGATTCATTTTTATCGTGATGCAATTTCGCCTTGCTGTGATCAGAACAATGCAGTCTGCATAAAGAAAAAACTGGAACATAGAAACCAGCCGTCAGCATTACAGTCTCCTCCGACCAAACGTATATTTGTGCTATATCAGTAGCTAAAACACACAGGTAGGATTTGTGTCTTCTGTGACTGGCTTGACTAGAACTTCTTTGATCAATGTCTTCTCTCGCTACATAGATTTATCAGCTGTTCTGAGAGACCTGGGAGTCATATTTTCTGAAGCTGGATCTATGGAGGATTCCCCTGCAAAAGAAAAATATTTGCATGTGTATCACATAGTGGTAGCTTATGGTTCAGGCATCTTACCTAAATAATTCATTAAGTCATATACAAAATAGCTTTACTCTAGAACAGTGGTCTTTAAAGTAGTACTCCGGGATATAAAAACTTATCCCCTTTCCTAAGCATAGAGGATACGTTTCAGATCCCTATCCTAAGCATAGAGGTTACGTTTCAGATCACTATCCTAAGCATAGAGGTTACTTTTCAGATCCCTATCCTAAACATAGAGGATACGTTTCAGACCCCTATTCTAAGCATAGAGGATACGTTTCAGACCCCTATCCTAAGCATAGAGGATACGTTTTAGATCCCTATCCTAAGCATAGGGGATACGTTTCAGATCCCTATCCTAAGCATAGAGGATACGTTTCAGATCCCTATCCTAAGCATAGAGGATACGTTTCAGATCCCTATCCGAAGCATAGAGTATACGTTTCAGATCCCTATCCTAAGCATAGAGGATACGTTTCAGACCCCTATCCGAGGAAATAGAGGATACGTTTCAGGTCCCTATCCTAAGCATAGAGGATACGTTTCAGATCCCTATCCTAAGCATAGAGGATACGTTTCAGATCACTATTCTAAGCATAGAGGATACGTTTCAGACCCCTATCCTAAGCATAGAGGATACGTTTCAGATCCCTATCCTAAGCATAGAGGATACATTTCAGATCCCTATCCTAAGCATAGAGGATACGTTTCAGACCCCTATCCTAAGAATAGAGGATACGTTTCAGATCCCTATCCTAAGCATAGAGGATACGTTTCAGATCCCTATCCTAAGCATAGAGGATACGTTTCAGATCCCTATCCTAAGCATAGAGGATACGTTTCAGATCCCTATCCTAAGCATAGAGGATACAATTCAGACACCTATCCTAAGCATAGAGGATACGTTTCAGACCCCTATCCGAGGAAATAGAGGATACGTTTCAGGTCCCTATCCTAAGCATAGAGGATACGTTTCAGATCCCTATCCTAAGCATAGAGGATACGTTTCAGATCCCTATCCTAAGCATAGAGGATACGTTTCAGACCCCTATCCTAAGAATAGAGGATACGTTTCAGATCCCTATCCTAAGCATAGAGGATACGTTTCAGATCCCTATCCTAAGCATAGAGGATACGTTTCAGTTCCCTATCCTAAGCATAGAGGATACGTTTCAGATCCCTATCCTAAGCATAGAGGATACGTTTCAGACACCTATCCTAAGCATAGAGGATATGTTTCAGATCCCTATCCTAAGCATAGAGGATACGTTTCAGACCCCTATCCGAGGAAATAGAGGATACGTTTCAGGTCCCTATCCTAAGCATAGAGGATACGTTTCAGATCCCTATCCTAAGCATAGAGGATACGTTTCAGATCACTATCCTAAGCATAGAGGATACGTTTCAGACCCCTATCCTAAGCATAGAGGATATGTTTCAGATCCCTATCCTAAGCATAGAGGATACGTTTCAGATCCCTATCCTAAGCATAGAGGATACGTTTCAGACCCCTATCCTAAGCATAGAGGATACGTTTCAGGTCCCTATCCTAAGCATAGAGGATACGTTTCAGATCCCTATCCTAAGCATAGAGGATACGTTTCAGATCCCTATCCTAAGCATAGAGGATACGTTTCAGATCCCTATCCTAAGCATAGAGGATACGTTTCAGACACCTATCCTAAGCATAGAGGATACGTTTCAGATCCCTATCCTAAGCATAGAGGATATGTTTCAGATCCCTATCATAAGCATATAGAGGATAAGTTTCAGATTGCGGGGGGGGGGTCATGAGGGACGGTGCGGGGGCAGGGGATTCTGACCGCTGGGGACCCCCGCAATCTCTCGTACAGGGCCCCCGGCTTTTTCCTAAAACAGCGCGTTTCAAATGATACTTTTGCAACATCTAGAGGTCCACAGTTTAAAGGAGTACTCCGGGATATGAAAACTTATCCCCTATCCTAAGCATAGGGGATAAGTTTCAGATCGTGGGGGGGGGGGGGGGGTCTGACCACTGGGGCCCCCTGCGATCTCCCATACAGGCCTCGGCAGTCAGTGGCAAGGAGGCAAGTCCGACCACAGCATGACGCAGCAGCTGACATGCCCCCTTAATGCATCTCTGCCGAATGCAGCGCTCTGGCTCTCCTATAGAGATGTATTGGGGGGGCATGTTGACCAGCGGTCGGACCCCCCGCGATCTGAAAGTTTTCATATCCTGGAGTACTTCTTTAAACTGTGGACCTCTAGATGTTGCAAAACTACAACTCCCAGCATGCTGGGAATTGTAGTTTTGGCAACATCTGGAGGTCCACAGTTCGAAGACCACTGCTCTAGAAGGCAAAAGTCTGTATATCTAGTGCCAATAGTTTTTCTCCTAATAGAGTTATTTTGCAGCTGAATCTCTGCAAGGAAAATAAGTGAAAATCTAAGGCTATGTTTATACGGAAAATCTTTGTGTGGACATTGACATGACAGCGGAGTCGGCACTAGGACTGCTCAGAAATGAAGCATCTCATAGAAGGCAATTAATTTACGTGTGGAGTCCGCAGAAAGAATAGATATTTTGAATTTTGAATTTCTGCGCATGGAAATTCCATCGTGTGAACATAGCCTAAGAGTTGACATGCAAATATAACTGTTTTAATAGCAAAACAACATTTTAACCAAACATGATGCCTCCTCATAGGATCCAGGTATTTGTTTACCATTGTGACTTATTTGTACTATTCATCAATGAGGATGATGCTATTTGACTGTGCGGTCAACAAATGGATTTTCAGTTAAAAATACACCCCTTTCCATGGTACAGACAAAGCCCAGAACACGCTCACTTGTAATTCCCTGCATGCCTGGAATACTTTCACCTAGCTCCAGCCATCTGTGAAGTGAAGGATGGTCCCTGCCCACGACTCTGAGAATCCTCAGTCCGTTTACAATCTGCAGTAATAATGGCTCTATTGTCACCAAGCCATTTGTTAGCCACAAACAAATTCAAAGCCAGTTTCCCACTGAACAAACAGAGTGTGACACGCTGGCAATGACATTGATAATGAACAGAAAGAAGACCCTTCAGTCACACAAGTGTTACAGGACACACACGAAGGATTACCAAGAAATACTTCTTTCCACATTCGCCTGTGATTTAAAAAGTATTTTTTTTATCAGAAATGAGAAGGGCAAAAGCAAGATATTTCAAGTATTTGTAGTGGGGAGATAAGAATGTGAAGCTTTTCATACAATCCAGGTGCCAAGTACATAGTTCTGCTCAAGTAAGATGCTCAGCTCCATTAGAGATTTGGAAAGTTATACCTGAAAAGAATGTGCCTGCCCAAAGCTTGCATACAGCAATATACCTGATATCAGTGCTATGGGCCATTACTTCTTCTTGAGACAACCCTATTTATATACCCTGCTAGGGCATACGTGTATCAGATCAGATACCTCCTCTTTAAGTCACAACTGAGTGCCTCTCTCTATATATGCAGCTCTCACTCTCGTAGACTAGGGTCGTCCTTGGATTACACACATGGCCAATGTAATTCTAAATTCAAAGGCAGATGCAGAAGTAATGCCTGGCTACTCTCATCTTCCCTCAGCATAATCAGTTTGCTGGGGGTACCCATTGATGCATGGTTTACTCAAGACATTGAGATTGATCCTTTAATCCCTGTAAGTTGCAAGGCGAGGCTTTCATAGTTTGGTCTTGCTTTTCCTACACAACCTACAGATGCTCAATAAAATTGCTATATGAGAATTCTGGAATTTATCAACACAGTTTGCAATGGGGTACATTATCCTGCTGAAAGAAGCAACTGCCATTAGAGAATACCATCTATTTCCATTGTTCCATGGTCCAGTTATTAATATCACATGCCCATTGTAGGAAATTCAGTGGTGGTCTGGGGTCATTATGAGCACTCTAACCATCTCTGGTTACACAGGCCTATACACAGCAAGCTGCAATGCACAGAGTGACCTGAAACCTTTCTGTGATAACCAGCATTAACAAAGACAGTGATCTACCCTACAGTAATGTGGGACAGAAAGTAGACAAGGTCATGACCCTGTTTACAAGGTCATGGGTTGTCCTTTTTTCAGGGCGTGCCACATTTGTCATAACCACTGTATATAGGAAATATCCAAACTACCCTTTACATCTTTACACTTGCCCATTTTCCCTATCTCCAACACATAAACTTCAAGAACTGACTGCCTAATCTATTCCATATTTTATGGCAGATCAGTGTTTATTTTCCACATTCAGCACTGAATAATGCTGCCTAAAAGTAGTTCACATGTACATAGTCCGCTGCTGGTCTCCCACTATGAAAATCTGTAGTAGATTTGCTGCAGACCCATTGAAATCAATAGGTAGAAACATAATCCGCTACGGCTTGTTTGCAGTGGCAAATCCACACGCGAAATTCTCGCAGTGGGAACCCTGCGGCAGATTATGTACACGCTAACATACAATCACAGTGCTTACATATTAAAGGCTTTTAACAGTCAAACCATGACGCTTTTATTAGGTAAAGATAGCAAGTTGAATTAACAATACATCCAAGAAGGATGGCAAAATCGCGGGCCAACATGGCCCCGTGAATGGAAAACATAACAACAATCGGTGTAAATACCATACAGTAAGACATGAAAGAAATGACAAGCTTAGATATCTGATTACCTAGTGTCAGTTGAAATAGTATTATAACTGGTCATCCAGGGTGGGTAAAAAAACAGGTTATCTCAATATAATGAAAAACAGTGGGTCATGCTGGGACAATGCGCTGATGAGAGCCACGGTTCCCATACCTCCTTGAAATGTTCCACTGAGTCCTCCCTAATGGCAGAGATCTTCTCATATAACATAATAAGGTTAATTCTGTTCACGACAGCATTAAAACGTAGATGAGGACTCCTCCATTGGGAAGCTATGTATATTCGTATAGCCAACAGAATTAACTAGGGATCGACCGATATTGTTTTTTTAGGGCTGATACCGATAATCTGTGGAGGTTAGGGCCGATAGCCGATAACTTATACCGATATTCCGGTATAAGTTATCGGCTATTTACCCCCCGCTGCAGATCATTGATTTAAAGCGGGCTCTTTAAATCAATGTACTGCAGAGGCTTTTGTGGTGCCAGAGACCGCTGCCACCACCCGCTTCTCTCCCCCTGCCTGTCCGGGGGTCCTGAGTCCTATCACCACCACTGCGACCAGGTAATTATAAAACCGGGAACAGGTAATTATAAAACCGGGGATGGGGGAGGCAATGGGGCCGGGGCGGTGCGGCGGGTCGGTGGGGAGGCCGGGCATTATTGGCATATCGGCAAGGTAATTGCCGATACCGATAATGCCCAAAATCGTGATTATCAGCCAAACCGATAATCGGTCGATCCCTAGAATTAACTGAATCAAGCGGAATACTCATTCTCGGTGGTTTAAATCCCAATAAGCAGAAGGCAGGTGTCCTGGGGATATGGCACTAGAATAGCGAGGTAATAAGGTCCAATAAGCCCACAATCCAGTTACCACAGGACATGACCACCAAACGTGATACATAGTCCCATGAAGCCCACAATTTCGGAAACAAGAAGGTGAAACCGAAGGATAAATAGCGTAAAATTTAGCAGGGATGAAGTAAGTTCGGTGTAATATTTTTAGTGCGGTTTCCATCAAGGACACCTACCAGCTGCCTCGACTCAACGTGGTGCAACAGTCTCTCCACTGTGGTATTGACAGAGTAGTGCCTAAATCTCGTTCCCAGTCACCCATAAAACTAAGTTTGTTGTCTGGAGGAGGGGCATTTAGGTGTGAATACAGCAAGGAGAGTAAGCCCAGCCTATCAGGAGAATATATCATGCATGATTCAAAGAAAGTAGGGTTTAAGGAGCTCAGAGAGGAGAGTTGTGTTTAAATAAATGAGAATACCTGCCTGGTACGCAAAAATTCAGCGAGAGGTGGTGAGTGTGTCATATAGAAATTCTCTAATGTGGGCAGCTGACGTCTAACCATAACATCGTGACGGAGCAACTTACCCTGCATCCACCAAGAGAAATTATGAGTAAATAGACCAGGGGGGAATAGTGGGTTAGAAAGAAAAGGGAGGAGAGACAGGGGATTGAAGCAAGAATTTACAGCGCACCTGACGCCAGAGAGACAGCGAGTATAGAGACACCAAGGCCGAGGAAGGGAGAAGGTCAGTCAAAGGGCAGGAAGACCACATAAATGCCCTATAGGAGTACGGGTGAAGTGAAGAGTCCTCCAGAGCGACCCAACGGGGAGCCCCATTAGTTTGATTAATGAGCGCAAGTTGCGCTATTCTAGCAGCGTAATAATATTTGATGAAGTTGGGGACAGATAGTCCACCCACTTTTTTGTTATAATGCATCATAGAGGGCGCGATGCGAGGGCGTTTATATGCCCAAATATAGGCAAATACATCCTTTTGCAATGCTTGAATATCGCGTTTAACTATGAGAATGGGGAGGGAACGGAATAAATATAATAATCTGGGTAAAATTACCATTTTAATTACATTAATACGTCCCGTCCAAGAAAGATAGGCATAATTCCACTTAGTCAGGTCAGAGCGTATAGAGGCATACAGAGGAATATAATTACGGCGATATAAAGAGGAGACAGAAGGGGTGAGTTTAACTCCTAAATAATTCAGGCCTCGAGAGGAGTCCTGGAACTTAAAATTAAGTGCAATAAGGTCCCGCAGGGAGTCAGGAACGTTGCAGTGTAGAATTTCCGATTTAGACACATTCACTCGAAGACCAGAGCAAGCAGAGAAGGAGTCAAGTAGGGAGAGAAGGTTCGCCAGTGACACCAGAGGTTCAGTTATTGTCAAGAGCAAATCATCCGCAAATAAAGATGCCTTATGTTCGGAGGAAGAGACTGTAACTCCCCGTATGTCAGGATGAGCTCTAATTTTGGCAGCCAGGGGCTCCATTACCAGGGCAAACTGTCGGGTGCCACGGCCGATAGAGATAGGTTGAGGAGAATTGGAGGGAAGTTTAAGAAAAGCTTTAGGAGAAGAATAGAGATGAGACAGAACAGGCACAAAAGGACCAGAAATGCCAAATTTGGACAAAACCACAAACAAATACTGCCAAGAGACACAGTCAAAGGCCTTTTCTATGTCCAATGATAACTCAGACATAGGAAATGATTGGGTACATGACCAGTGGATGAGGATCTTCCTGATATTGTCAGGCGCCTGACGGCTGGGTACAAATCCCACTTGGTCCAAATGTATTAAGCTTGGCAAGTATTTATTCAAGCGGGCCGCCAAAATTGACGTCAATAGTTTTAAATCAACATTTAATAAGGATATCGGCCTGTAGTTAGCTACATCTAAATGGTCCTTATGGGGCTTAGGAAGCACAGTAATAAGCACGTCTAAAAACTCAGGAGGAAGAGGGGAGGAAGACATTAAGGAGTTATACAACTTTTGCAGGTGTGGAATTAGTAAGGGGCTAAACTTTTTATAGTAGGCTGCTGACAGCCCATCTGGGCCCAGAGACTTGCCAGCTTTGAGATGAGAGATGGCAAATTCAATCTCCTCCACAGTTATGGAGGCATTCAGTGTCTCTCTGGCGTCAGAAGATAGGGTCGGGAGGGGCACAGTCAAGAGGAAAGAACAAAGCGAGTCAGAAGAAGAAGCGGAGTGGGAGGGTTCAGTGTAAAGAATCGGAAAAAAAAGCATGGAAGGCAGATGCTATCTTGTCAGGGTGTAAGGTGCGGACCCCAGGGTGAAGCTGTAAGCTATGCACTCTATTAAATGTGGTAGTGCGCTTCAGCATAGAAGCTAACATGCGATCAGGCTTCTTTGCATACCTATAATACGAGGCTTTCGTCCATCTCAAAGCTTTTATCAGATTAGTGGACAAAAGAGCATCTAGCTGCACCCTGGTACTCCTCAGCTCTCTATAAAGATAAGGCGATGGACGTTGCTGATGTGCAAAGGTGAGGCTATGAAACCTAGCTTCAAGTGCCGCTTGTGTTCGAGTTTTATCACGTTTTATGCCTGTCGCTAGTGAAATAATACGGCCCCTAACGTATAGTTTATGTGCTAGCCAAACCCATTTAGAGTCAGTCTCAGCTGTGACATTAGTATTAAAGTAAGACGATAAGTCATCTGACAGTTGCTGTTTCACTCGAGGCACGGTAAGGAGTGCCTCATTGAGGCACCAAATCCGAGTATAGACGCACACCTGGCAAGGTAGCCAAATTCCGTGCGGCTTGTAATAAAGTGTCTCTCACCTCTGGATAATGTAACTTCAATATGATATCCCGCGGCAAATCAGAATTCTTTGGTCTAGCCAGTGCCCTGTGAATCCGATCAAATCTCAGCAACTCAGGCTCCAATTGAGGGGCTAAGTCAAAGAACAACGCTGTGACTGTTTTAGCAAGGTCTGTAACATCCTCTGGCATACCTCTTATGCGCAGATTTGCTCGGCGCGAACGATTTTCCAGGTCCTCCAACTTAAGTTCCAGGGCCTGGAGTTGGGAAGCGTGATCCTCAATATCATGCCTGTCATATTACACTGCATCCACCAGCTCATCCAGTTTAGCCTCCGAGTCAGCCACCCTCTGCCCCAGCTCATGGAACTGGGAGGTGAAGTCAGTGACAGCTTTAGCAAGTTCTGTCTGAAATAGGGTTTTGATGTGGCAGAACATGGCTGCTGGGGAGAGATCCTCACATGCTTCAGCTTCTTCCTGATCAGAGCGGGGGGCCAGCGAGTCAGAGCGGGACGCCGCTATCTTGGAGCACGAGCTCGCTCTGAAAATATAGGGGATAGATTGCGAGAGATGTTGTGTGTGCCACTGGCTTCCCCTCCGTTGCGAGCGGGGCATGTTCCTCCACAGAATGCGGTAAGTCTCTGGCTTGATGGAGCCGATTTACGGCGCTAAGAACGGCTGGAGGCTCAGGTCGGCACGGAGCTCACATGAAGCACATCCTGCCTTCGAGCTGCGCGCATGCGCTCCCCATATTTAAGGCTTTTATGGTGAAGTTCCTGGAGGCTCAGGGAGGTGAAGGTTTACATCCACCCAGGTTTCTGCTAGGAATCTGGTCCTTGAGGGCCCCAAGAAAACAGGACCCTAGGAAGACTGGCCAATCTGCAACCCCCTTTAAGGGCGCTAAAGCATTTGCACAAATCTAAATGTAGGTCTGCAACAAAATAAATTCTCTCTATATTGTTTTGACATATATAGCAGACCTCTATAGTCTCTTTAAATTCAATAATAGTCTCTTTAAATTAATTTCCCTTTGACTATTACCTCTTCCCTTTGACTAGTACTATTAGCTCTACGCTACGGAAATGGACTGAATAAAAGTTTTGACCTTCTATAATTTTTTCTACTGATATAGCTATTTAATAGATGTGTCTTACGTGTAGATACAGTTATTTCCAAACTCTACAGAACTGACTATAAAGCAAGTATTAAATTAAATCTCTCCTGCAACATGAAGGCCATGTTCACAATATGGAATTTCCAATCGGAATCCGGCGTAAAAATTCAGCTTGGAAATTCCATTGCATTTGCTTTTAATGGGATTCTGCTGCACCGTGCGTAATTTCCACGGCAGAAACATTTGACATCGGAAATACATTTCCAATCTGCCCTAGCGCCATCACATTCTGGCAGTGCCTGCTTTTTGGGGAATATCCGCCCATGTATTCTAGACAGGCATTCCGCAAAATATCTGCTGTGTGAACATGGCCTAAGTCTGGGTTTACATGACGGATTCTCCAGCAGGAGATCCCTGGGCTGCGCTAGGACCACACAGACTGCATTGCCATACCCTTAGATAGCAATACATTTTTGAGTGGATCCTCGAAAGAATGAACATTCTTTTGGCAAATTTGTACAGAAATGCATTGCCATTTTAGGGGATGGCAATGCAGTTCTAGCGCCACCCTCGGGATCTTCTGGAATTTCAACCGGACATTCTGTCTTGTGAACCTGACCTATGTTTCCTGAAAGCATGACTGACCACTCTGCAACATTTACCTTGCATCACTTGAAGGCTTTACCAATGGTTTGTACAGGTCAGGAATCTTGCGCTCGATCATGGGTCGGAGATTCTCCTTTAACCTATTGTAATTCTTCTTCAGCTCTTGCTGATATTCCTTTTGCTCAAAAGTTATCAGTCTTTTGTTTTTCTCTACTGCCTCTCCACACCTGCAGAAGGAAAAGTGATATTTCTATGTATGAATAACCAGTTGGAGGCATTGATGGAAGTAGTAGCAGATGCATTTATCTGCATTATTTTAAAGTAATACAGGTTACTATTAACACCATAGCATTCTGTACTCTGTGGATGGATCGGTAAGTCATGATCAGGGAATCTAAAATTTAAAGGGGTACTCCAGTGGAAATTGTTTTTTTTTTTTTTTTTTTTTTTAAACAGTTGGTGCCAGAAAGTTAAACAGATTTGTAAATTACTTCTATTAAAAAATCTTAATCCTTCCAGTACTTATTAGCTGCTGAATACTACAGATGAAATTCTTTTCTGTTTGGAACACAGAGCTCTCTGTTGACATCATGACCACAGTGCTCTCTGCTGACATTTCAGTCCATTTTAGGAACTGTCCAGAGCAGCATATGTTTACTATGGGGATTTTCTCCTACTCTGGACAGTTCTTAAAATGGACAGAGATGTCAGCAGAGAGCACTGTGGTCATGATGTCAGCAGAGAGCTCTGTGTTCCAAAAAGAAAATAATTTCCTCTCTAGTATTCAGCAGCTAATAAGTACTGGAAAGATTAAGATAGTAGAAGTAATAATAGAAGTAATTTACAAATCTGTTTAACTTTCTGGCACCAGCAGATTTAAAAAATATATCTATATATATTCCACCGGAATACTCCTTTATCGGAATTTATTGGAAAACTATCATAGCTAAATGAAATGAGAAATAACACAATGGGTTTACTACTTTGTACAATCCCTACTTTGATTGAAGGGCTCTTTAATAAAAAGATGATCACAAAGTATCCTTCAGTGAGCTTCTGTAAAAGAAAACTGTTGAATTTCCCTACACACATCCACCAAGGGATTATCCAAGTTGAAAAACAAAACAAACAAAAAACAAACAAAAAAAGCGACTTCTTTTAAAAAACATTTGTCTGTGGTATTACAACTCAGATTAATATTAAATGCAAGACCCGTGTATGAAGAGTAAAAAGTTCCCGTAGAGCACCTGCCAAAAAAGAGGTGGTGAAATAATAAGCCTACATTTCCTATATACTATGAAAAATAAATAATAAACTTTATTGAAAACTACACAAATATGTTAACATCTCTGTGCTAGAATCAACTGAAATGATGATACTATAGCTGGCAGTAACTTAGTGCTATCAGATCAGCTGTCATGCTGCTGCAGTATGCACACAGTCTCTATTGTGAATTCGGCACACAATTAAAACGTACACTTGTATGTATTTGCTATTATTTGTGGAGGTATATGACGTTAGTTCATATTTAACAGTCCCATCCTTTCTTTTTCTACCCCATAAAGCTATGTTCAATCCTCGGAATTTCCGCTTGGAATTCTGCACGGAAATTCCGCTGCAGCAGAGTCCCGTTGAATTCAATGGGATTCTGCTGTGCTATGTACACGGCAGAATTTTCAGGCCAGATGTTTCCAGCATGGAAGTTCCGAATTTTGTGTCCGCAGGAAAAATGAAAATGTTCATTCTTTCTGCGGACTCAGCACGGAATGCATAGTAGTCTATAAGACAGCCGTGTGGTCCTAGCATTGGCATATTATTCTGGCACCAGCAGTCTGCGGAATGTCTCAGACATTCCACCATGTGAACATAACCTTATTGTATGCTTCTTAATACTACAAACCAATGAGAAACCTGAGATAGAGAAACGTTTGCTGAATTTTCATCCTGGTTACTGTAAGAGTATTTGGAACAATATAAAGGGAGAGATTTATCAAAATGTGTGTAGAAAAAGAGTGGTGCAGTTGCCAATAGCAACCAATCAAATAGCTTCCTTCATTTTTAAAAGGACATTTTAAAGAAGCAAACTGATTGGTTGCTATTGGCAACTGCACAACTCTTTCTCTACACACATTTTGATAAATCTCCCCCTTTGGGTGTTACGTTCAAGTGACTCCTAAAAGACCTTTCTATTTAGATAACAATTTAGAGGACATCACCTCTCTCCCCCCACAACATTAAAAATAGATGAAGACATATCCTCCATTCTGTTGGGGTCTCCTGAAAGTATAGTTGGCTTCCTTTTTTAAAAGAAGTATAATAAAGAGATCACAGACGAGTAACTCATGGTGAGCTATCTTCATTTACGTCACAAGGCTCAATAAAGAAAGGCATGCATAAATAACATGCTATATAACACAGCAGGAAATCTAGTGGAGCTCAGACACACGGAGACACATACCGCATAATGAATTCCTTGAAGCACAGTCTCAGCTTGTTGTGATGTCGATATAGTTTAGGGTCTGCAGGGATCTCAGCCAGAAAAACCTGAGCTACCTCTAGTGGCCCCTGGGAAACATACACATGACAGTGAAGAAAAGATATTGCACATAATGCTAGTCATTAAAATAACTCATCACCTGGACTACAACTTGTAACAAGATTACAAATCTGTTGACTGTAAAACATTGGTTTAAATCAACTATTCATTGGCTTACTTCAAAGCAGATTCCTTGGCCAAAATGTTGGCTACACCATTTTTGAAGTCTGTTTCACCAAGGACAAGCTGGAACCAGTGAAAAAGTCTTAAAAGTGTATATTTTAGAATTCTGGAACATCTACATTAATGAATCTTAGCCAATGTTTCTTGAAATAATCTGCACATTGTTATTAAACTGAATTCTGAATAAATCCTCCCCACACACCTGGTTTACTGTGGCCCCTACAGAGCCTTGAAGCACCATTTGGAGCATTTTTGCATCTGGAGGTTCCTGGCTGGTGGCAACAGCTAGTTCAAGTGTTTTCTTCTGCATGTCCTCTATGGCGACTTCAATAGGAGTCAATATAAACTAGAAGAAACAAGCTTTCTGTTAAACACAAAGAAAATGTATGCATACACATGTACACACATATACAGAAGTTACATTAAGCTGACATACAGTCAGAGTCTAATATGTATGGTGGCAGTATACATGGCCATACATTTCAGATAGCTATCATTCAAACACTCTGGAATTGAGTTTACTTGTATAAGAGGGAGACAGGATTGAGGGCATGATTTCATGTGCATTATTAACCCCTATTTTGCCAAGACTTAATGCAAACAATTGCGCTATAAAAAGGTATGCTAGTGCATGATTATACATAACCACAATAAAAATTAAAGGGGTATTCTGGGTGTATACATCTTTTCCCCTATCCAAAGGATAGGGGATAAGATGTACGAACGCAGTGGTCCCGCCGCTAGGGACCCCCACGATCTCGGTGCAGCCCCCGGAATTCTGTGCTGGGCACTGCTTCCGATACTGGGATGTGACGTAAAGGCCACACCCCCTAGTGCCGTAACACCACACCTCCTCTCATAGACATGAATGGAGAGGGCATGGTGTGATGTTACTAGGGGGGTGGCCGTGACGTCATGTCCCCGTCTCGGAGACAGCGCCCGGCACAGAATTCTGGAAGCTGCACCAAGATCGCGGGGGTCCCCAGCGGCGGGGTTAAGATGTATAAACCCGGAATACCCCGTTAACCATTTGCACAATTAGTAATAGGTTGCCATTACACTCTGTAAAACTACTTATGATGTGCCAAGTGACAAATTCATCCTGATTTTCTGACAGAGACAACTACCTTCTACTGTATGCAGACAGCTCACATTATTCCTTAGTAGTAGTTTCTGCACAGTGTGCCCATTCCACATGACAGGTATATTGGGTGTGTGCAATTGTTAATATTTTCTCCATACAAGAGAGCTGCCAGAACTAAATAAGTGTTTCATCTGTTTCCATTATAATAGGTCTCTATTGTTTACAAAATGTTTGTCATCACACTTCTGCCATCATATTGCATCTGTAAGTCAACAAGCCTATTGTCCACCAGCAGTGTATGGCTGCCAATGTATACACCATGAAGCACACTGTGACATTGTCAGCATCAGGAGTGTTCTGTCTCACTAATTCAGAGAAGAAGAGAGAATATCCCTCTCTAATACGGTATATATATATATATATGTTAGTATGGAGTAACCATATTAGTACAGTGATGCAGATGCAAGATCACAGGATATTTTGTAAAGACAAGCTTTCTGGGTTCCTCCCTTTATCAAGTCAAAGGGTGAGATTTATCAAAACCTGTGCAGAGGAAAAGCTGCCCAGTTGCTCATAGCAACCAATCAGATCACTTCTTTCATTTTTAACCAGGTCTCTGCAAAATGAAAGTAGAAATCTGATTGGTTGCTATGGTCAAATTTTCCTCTGCACAGGTTTTGATAAATCTCCCCCTTTGAGTCGATAAAGGGAGGACCCCAGAAAGCTTGTCTTCACAAAATACTGTTAGTCCAATAAAAAAAAAGGTATCACAAGCTTCTGCAACATCCTATGATATTGCATATATATACATATATATTCTAAATTTCACAGATTTTAGTAATTCATGCCACTTTTTACCTGTTCTTTCTGAATGACATTTATTCGGGTCTTGATGTAAGGAAAAGCATGCAAGGTAGTCAGAATGGTCTTCCTCTTGTACTGTTCACTAAGATCTCCTCGAGGACGTCCATCTCGAGTAAAGGGGGTGGTATACATAAATCGGCGTAGATTGTAGTTCTTCTCAAAATAAGTCATCCTGTACTTCATTTCATACTCCTCAAAGTATGGCTCCACAAATGTAATCTGGATGTAGGCCTAAAAAGCATAGTAGGGTATAAAGTACGGTAACATAGCCTGATTTGTAAGCACACATGGTTATTATAGTCATTATTTTATTGTATTTGTGGAAAAGCAAAACAAAATCTGGAAATTTTACAAGCATTACATTTCAGGCTATGTTTACATAAGTGCTACTGAGCTCCCCTAGGGAGCTCCGTCAAATGCGCTGATGATGGAGCTGAGACGGAGGTTGTGACAACGAACACCAATGGATCCCTAGAGGTTCCATTCACTTTGAAAAGTCAGGGTTTTGTTAGACGCCCATTATTTTGTATGACTTTAGTGGACAAAAAAATCATTAGATTTCATACACTGAACAATGCTTTGCCATAGCATAGCATTGATCAGTGTTGCTGGTACTCCATTGCTCCAGCCTGCCATGGGTGACTGGGACTTTGGATCCCCGATCGGACAGAGAGGAGGCAGGTAAGGACAGAGAGGAGGCAGGTATGTCCCCTTATCGGGACATCGCAATTTCACCGCTATGGTCCCGATCAGCTCCGCTGAGTAGAGATGAGCGAACTTACACGGTTTGAACTTCGTCACAAACTTCTCTGCTCATGACAAATCAAATTACTGTAACTTTGCTCATCTCTACTGCTGAGCAGCCGGGCTTGTAATTTTTTTTTAGACGCCCCAATCAACATTGTTAAATTGTTAAATGTAACAAAAAATATATAAAAATAAATTGCTGCTTTTTTTGTCACATTTTTTTCCAAAAAAATTAATTAAAAGCGATTAAAGAGTTAAATATAACCAAAAGTGTTAGTGATATAAACTACAGATCACAGCGCAAAAAATTAGCCCTCATACTGCCCCGTATACGGAAAAATTAGAAAGTTATACAGTAGGTGGTCAAAATAGAGTGATTTTAAACATACTAATTTTGTTTAAAAAGTTTGAGACTTTTTTAAAGCCGCACAATAATAGAAAAGCATTTAACATGGGTATAATTTCAATCGTATTAACCCACAGAATAAAGAGAACATGTCAGTTTTACTGTACAGTGTACAGCGTGAAAACGAAACTCTCCAAAATTAAAAAAATTACGGTTTTCTTTTCAATTTCCCCACACAAATAATATTTTATTGGTTGAGCCATACATTTTATGGTAAAATGATTAATGTCATTATGAAGGACAACTGGTCGCGCAAAAAACAAGCACTCAGATGGGTCTGTGGATGATGATATAAATATATATTCTAAATGATTTTTAGAAGGTGAGGAGGAAAAAACGAAAATGCAAAAAACTAAATTGGCTGCGTCCTTGAGGCCAAAATGGGCTGTGTCCTTAAGGGATTAAATTTCAAAAGACGAAGCTAAAATCAACAGTTATTGTGCTACCTTATTGGGATCCAGTTTTGACTTATCTACGGGAGCTGAGTCTTTAATCACTTCCACCATATGCTCTCCAAAACAATTACCGTAAAATCCCTACAAAGGAAATAAAAATAAATAGTAATAATTATACATAAAATTATATATTATTTATTTTTTAATCAGATCATTGTCATGCCTTTTTCAACATACAAGTTATGTACACTCACCAAACCCAACCCCATCCCACACACCATATAAGCAGAAAGATACAACAAGGGTGTCCAGAAAACATATATAATCGAATCTGATACATTATATGAAAAGAAATGCATGTATCCAAAGGATAGGGAATAAGATGTCTGATCGCGAGGGTCCCGCTACTGGGACCCGCCACGATCTCTGTTCAGCACCCGGCATTCTAAACAGTTTGTTTAAAACGCTGGTTTCCCGTAAATGGAAGGGGCGTGGTGTGACATCATGTCACGCCCCCTCATGATGTCACACCACGCCCCTTCCATTTATGTCTATGGGAGGGGGAGTGACAGCCATCATGCCCCCTCCAATAGAAATGAATGGAGGGGCGTGGCGTCACAACTTAACATAACACACTGCAGGTGAATTTTCTTAAAAAAACAATGCTGTTCTGTGTTACATAATGCTAGATATAGAAAAAGTGAATGAAAGTGAATTAAAAAGACAGTTTACCTCTAGTCGGTGCGAAATCTCAGGGAGTTTAGTGATCGCTGGTTCTTTGTAAATATACTCCTGTTCATCTAGGTCACCAAACTTTGCTCCATAAAATCCTACACGGAAGTATGTGCCAAACATTCTCTTTTGCCCCTGTTGTATCCAAATAATATTCTAGTTACATTGTTGAAACCAAGTTTTTCTATAGATAGCTTGTGTGTGTGTATGGAGAGGGTGCCGGGCAGGTGAATTTTTCAAAGCTTTAGACCTGTATCGGGCAAGCAGGGCCAGACCGACTCTCCCCCCCCTTTTTTTTTTATGCGGTGAGGTGCAGATGCAGACTTGCATGGGATGCAAGTCTGCCCCTCACACCAGTGTTCAGATTGTATGGAGCAGGCTCCTGACTAGAGCCCGCTCCATACTCGGCAGCCCCCGGTTGATTTTAGTAGCCGGGGGCGCCGCTAATAGCCCGGCATGCGGTTATTAACCCTTTAGATCACCGCTGTCAAAGTTAACAGCTGTGCCTTAAGGGATCTTTTAACCATCCCTGGTGGTCTAGCGGGGAGAATCGCCACCCCCGGAAAGCGATCGCGGGGGGCGATGGAGGTAGCCGGAGGGCCTACCTATGCATTCATGGCTTCCCCATAGATCTGCATTTGATTGAGCCTGCCCTGAGCAGGCTCAACCAAATGAACACAGATCAATGGAGTTCAATAGAACTGCATTGACCTGTATGTGGAATATAAACGATTTCTCCTAAAAAAAAGGTGTATTAGAGAAAAAAAAAAGTTTAATAAAAGTTTAAAAAACCCCATTAACCCCTTCCATATTAAAAGTTCATATCATACCCTTTTTCCATATAAAAATATGTAAACATAATAAAAATAAACATGTTTGGTATTGTGCGTGCGTAATTGACCGAACTATAAAAAAATAACATTTTATATCCCGTATGATAAAAGGCGTTAACATTAAAAAAAAAATCACTGAATTGCGTTTTTTATGTTTATAACATCATAACCCAGAAAAAATGAAGTAAAAAAGTGTTCAAAAAGTCCAATCAATATTAAAATGGTACCGATACAAACAGCATATTACGGCCCCAAAAATTTGCCCTATACAGCCCAGTATACGGAAAAAGAAAAATATTATAGGGGTCAGGGACTTTTTTTTTTTTTATTAAAAATAAAATATTTAATTATGAAAACATGACATGACATAACTAAACAAATTTGGTATTGGTGTAATCAGGTCGACCTGAAGTATCAAAATAATATGTAAGTTTGACCACAAGGTGAATGGCAAAAAAAAGCAATTCCCCAAATTTGCATTTTTCTCAATTTCACCTCACAAATAATTTTTTTTTTGTTTCAGATCATAGGTTATGGAAAAATAAAAGGTGTCATTACAAAGTATACTTGGCCCCGCAAAAAACAAGCCTCATATGAGTCTGTAGATTGAAAAATAATAGTTTTGGCTATTATAGGATGAGGAGGAAAAAACTAAAGTGCAGAAACTAATAAAGACCTTTTTTAACATATTATTTTGGTTGAAATTATTTTATCTACCAGGACAAGTGGATTTTCTTGAGGGACAAGTAGATTGTGTTCCGCTTTAGTCCCTTGGACAAGTAGTTTTTTTTTTTTTTACTTCCACCCCCCCCTGCATAAGTTTATGTACATAATGAAAATCTAAATTATGAATGGCTACCTTGGTTATTATTCGGTCATATGCCTTCTTGAGTTTCTCATGGGTGGAAGAGAGCTTTCGGAAGTCTCGATGAGCCTCAAGTACAGGGATGACAATTTTGTAGACCTCATTCACAGTCTCATAGCATCCTGCCTGTAGAAAATTTAGTATTTAGAGTTATATTCCTAGACAAATACATATTCATTCAGTTGTGATCTTAAAGAAAAGACTATTTCTGTAATTAAGCACAGGGAGTGAATAATAGTGGAATGTGAATTAAACATTTGTCAAGGGGCCCGCCAGGTACATATTAAAAAGACTGGTAACAGGAAATGAACATTGTGGAATCTGTTGTGTGTAGTTGTCTGTGGTTGTATGTACCTAATTTAAAGTCTACCTAGATATAATGTAGATAATACCATTATATGTAGATTTGTAATATACATTGATTAAAACATTTGTTATAATCAATGTCAAAGAGACACAGAAACAATAGCTGCAGGGATAAAAATATACACATTTTAACCAATGTATATTACAAATACACATATAATGGTATTATCTAAAAAGTTTTTGTTAACGACAGGTACACTTTAAGACCTTTTAAGAAGTATTTTTTTTTAATGTTGTCCTAGTAGGTAAAACCATACAAAGAAGGGGTTTAAATGTTTATTTAGAGGCTAGACGGCCAGGATGCCAGGTAGTCCTGTAAGCTACTGACCCCCAAATGTTTACACTATCTAGAAGTAGTTTCATGCTTTGTTTAAAATGCTAAAGAATGCTTACTTGACTGAAGAGCTCTGCAGCTTGTTCCAGAAGCCCAACTAGTCCTGTCTCTGAGAAGTATCGTCCAGAACACACTCCATCTTCATCTGGTGTCAAGATGTCATCAGACACTGCTGATTCTTCTATCACATTAGAGGAAATGTTCTGGAAAGTTTATTAGGAATATTATCATTAGTTATGTACTATATAAAAAAAAGAGTGCTATTATATTTATTTTTTCTGCTTGTATATGGAGGGACATATGAATCAATGATATTAATACTAACATTAAAGGGGTATTCCAGGCCAAACCTTTTTTTTATATATCAACTGGCTCCGGAAAGTTAAACAGATTTGTAAATTACTTCAATTAAAAGATCTTAATCCTTCCAATAGTTATTAGCTTCTGAAGTTGAGTTGTTGTTTTCTGTCTAACTGCTCTCTGATGACTCACGTCCCGGGAGCTGTGCAGTTCCTATGGGGATATTCTCCCATCGTGCACAGCTCCCGAGACGTGACATCATCATTGAGCAGTTAGACAGAAAACTTCAGAAGCTAATAACTATTGGAAGGATTAAGATTTTTTAATAGTAGTAATTTACAAATCTGTTTAACTTTCCTGAGCCAGTTGATATATATAAAAAAAGGTTTTGCCTGGAATATCCCTTTAAGTCATTTTGAGGCAGTAACTATAAGAAAATCCTAAATGTATACTATATAATAAACTTACTTGAAAGCTGACACTACCGACAGGCAGATACATGCAGTCTTCCAGCAAGCTCAAGTATTCTGCAACAAGAGCTGCGGCATGTACCAGACACATGGCTGCTTCTGTGTAACATTTCACCTTCACGTGTTTCTCTGCCATATTCTGTAGCCAGGTCAATCTCAGGTCGGGGGAAGTCTGATAGCCCTTTGCAATTCTGATCAAAAAAGCAATCATTAAAAGAAAGTTCCTATTTATGTAACTTTTTTTTGTGTTTATTAGATTCTCATAAACACACATCGAAGAAAGTTTTAGAAAATGACTGGAGGAGGTTATTTGTTGTTAAGAAGAGGAGATTTTCAGTAAAGAAGACCGGAGGAACAACATTCAGCAAAATGCCTGCTAGTAATGCTAATGGGTTGTAGCATCTCATAGGCAGAACAGCTGTCAGTCAGAATTAGCTTCTACTATGGTAGGGAAACCCTTGCTGCTACTTTGCATATTATCTCCATCTATTTATATATTTTCAAGAATTTTTTGTGAAAAATGTTCCTGTACCATACATCTAATATAACATGTGTTTCTTTCGGTTTGTATCTGTCATGCTTGAAGGAATATGGTCTAAATCTATCTTTTTGGTCATCGAAAATATCAAGCGTATGGCAAGTGTATTTTGGACTATTTACTAGTCAGTGAAATGGGCTATATATTTGGTTTGCTTAATAAAATAGCTCTACAAAAAGTTTTCCCAAGAGCAAAGAACAAATGTGAGAAATCAGCAGTAGCATGGCAAAAACAACATAGAACAACTGAGTAATAGCTGGTAATACATATAATATTGTGTACATCAAAAATATAGTACAATTTGTGCCAAAAAACTGACATGACTTGCAGTACATTTTCGATATATTTTAGACATGTTTGCGCCTTGTGGCTTACTGCAAAAGCTTTATAGAAAAGGAGCATTGTTTAAATGCAACACTCTGCACCACATATGTGTTAAAATGGTGTACAGTCAACTTAGACAGTCAAAGGCTGGGCTCAAACACTGTAAAGTGAAAAGACAAAAAGCAGCAGTAAAATAGGTATACAAAACATGCAATTATGGCTGGTTTTTAAAACAATGTGTGCACTGACGAGCTTTTCCATAGACTTTAACATAAGATAGTAGATAAAAAACTAAGCTGTTAATACCTATTTCACTGCGGCTCCCCCCCCCGCCCCCCAATTTACAACGTTTATACCTAGCTAAAAGATACGCCAGTAATAAATCTGTGCATTCTTAGACTGACTAGTGCATGTGTACACAAAAAAACTAGACCATTTTCATTTATATCCTCTGATGTCTGCTTTTTAGCAAGATTAAAACCTTATTAAAACTTTAAAGACTTTAAGACTTTAGATTAAGAAATTCATGACAATTAAGTAGTCATAAGATGTGGCTTAACACATACCTGTACATCAAATCCATTAACATCTCTGGGTCTTTCTGGAAAGCTCTCATTTTGACTGTATCTGACAGAATACTGTTCAGATTGTTTAAGAGTTCATTCACCTTAAAAACAGATATCGGAGTATCAGTACATTTCTGCAGTTTGTTAGTCAATGAAGCAGCATGACACATTATATATATATATATATATATATATATATATATATATATATAAAATGTGTCATGCTGCTTTTTTTGTAGGCCTCAAAGTGTTTATGCCAAGTGTTAATGACCCTTTCGATCATTAGATATAACAGGGAAAATTGCACAGAAGCGTGCTTCATTCCACGCCACCATGCTGATACCTCCTTTTTGTAGGATACAAGCTCCATCTTAGTCCACTGAGCCCATCTCCAGCATGGAGTACAGAGTAGGGGAGTGAAGCACGCTGCTGTGTGCTTTACCTGGTTAAATCTAGCAATTGGTTGGGATCTCAGCACTGGGAAACTGACTAATCTAAACTTTTCACATGACTTTAATGCTTTAAGCTTAATTTAATTGGGCTTCATGTGGAGATGAAATATGGTTTATCTGAAATTATAGAGACATCTTTTGCAGACCCATAAGTAGTATAAGGGGTATTCCAGGATTTTTTTTTATTTGACTATGCTACAGGGGCTGTAACGTTAGTGTGGTTCATAATATAGTGTCTTTACCTGTGTGTGACGGTTTTCTCACAATTCTTATGTGATTTTAACCCCAATATTTATTTTTAACAGCATACAGAATTACTGTTGTCTCGGATTTTTCCCAGGTGCAATGCGGTCGAGACCTGACTCACTAGTCAGCTGATGACAGGGAGCCTGTCTGCTTCAATGGGTGGAGAGAGCAATCTGCAAGTAATGCAACAGCTGGAGGCACCCTGATTGAAAACCACAGGTCTGCAGCTCATTTATGTTTCAATGGGTGGGGTGGCTGATGTGTGGGAAGGAGGAAAATGGAATCATGGGATTTGTAGGCAAATAAGAAAACTGAAAACAGGAAATACAAGTTCACAAAAAGCTAGCCACAGTGTTATGGTAATCTCACAACATAGCCATTTAGCTCTAAGACAAGCGCAGATCCTTCCTAAGTATGTCCATTACTGTCTGCCAGGTACGTACTAAAATCACCTTATGCTGGATAACCCCTTTAAAGGGGTTATCCAGGAATAGAAAAACAGAGGTACTGTCAATCAAAAACCGCTCCCCGTCTGTCCCCAGGTTGGGTGGGGTTCTGCCGCTCAGTTCCATTGAAGTGAATGAAGTCAAGTTGTAAAACCACACCCAACCTGGGGACAGACGTGGAGCTGTTTTTGAAAGAAATTAGCTGTGTTTTTCTATTCCTGGATAACCCCTTTATTAGAATTTTAGTTACATCAATTGCCTATGATTATTTTAAATTGTTACCAATGTTAATTCGTTCTGATCAAATGTTCCATAGAACACATGCCACATTTTAAAATAAAGGACCTTTAAGTATATATGCCCTTAGTTCTTGCTAATACCCAGTGGAAAAACTAAAAAAAAAAAAAAAGTCTGATACCACAATATTAATAAAATAAAAATGTTATTGCCAAGGATATTAAAGGGGTACTCCACTGCCTAGCATTTGGAATCTTTTATTCCCAAAGCTTGGAGCGGGCGGTGGGGTTCGTGGCATCATGGCCACGCTCCCTCAATGCAAGTCTATGGGAGGGGATGTGGTGACCTTGACATTACGACCTCTGTCGCCCGCACCCAGTGTTCTAAACGAATGTCGGGTGCTGCACAGAGATCGCGGGGGTCCCAGCTGCAGGACCCCCCTGAGATCAGACATCTTATCCCCTATCCTTTGCATAGGGGATAAGATGTCTAGGGGCGGAGTACCCCTTTAAGTTATGCAAGGTTCATTTTATGCAAGGTCTTAGAGTTAGCCAATAGAAATATGAAAGAATGCCATTATTTATGTTCTTGGCAAAATATTTCTTTATTTTATTTATTGATATTACGACACAGACTCTTTTTTTCCTGGTATATTATGTTGCTGCATATAGTTACCAGTGCGAACCAAACACTGCGGTGTAAATATACATAGTGATATAAAAGTTAATATACAATAAACTCACAAATAAATTGATCTAAACTATAATATGCCAATCTGTGTAAAGTGAATGAAGACTGCCATATATAGATGATATGAAATAATATAGATCTACTATAAGGCCATGTGAATGTAAAGCTTTTGAGTAGAAATTACCTGCATTGGAAACATGGTAGACTGCATGTCTTCATCTTCTTCTGCATACGCCAGTATGCTCCTTAGTGACTTCCGCAGGTACTCTTCATTAAAGTCTTGGGATTTCCCCACCAGTGAAGCCAAAGACATAGTTACCTGCATTTTCACTCTTGCAAAATTCTGCATTAATCAAACACAATGAATAAGACATAACTAAGACACCCTCACCGTCATTTTATTGTTACACTAGATGACTAAATGGCTCAGGAAATATAACCAAAGAATACCCATCTATTACAAAACATATTATGACAGACTCTCTGGTGTGAATGAAAGAAGGAAGCAACTTACACTTAGACTGCTGAAGCTGTATCTCATTATTAGATACAGGGTTGCACAGGCTTGGCTCCTTGTGCTTTCCAGGGCACTACTACAATGATGTAACATCTTCTGGCACAGATCAGAGCATTGCTCCACTTCCTCTTCAAACAGGATGTCTCCAAACTAAGGGTGGGAATCACACGATTTATACAATATGTCAAGAAACCAGATTATTATCATTGCTAATATAATTATCATTTTCAAACTAGGTAATTTCAACAGTAAATGTCATTTTAATATGTAAGAAGCTCATCACATGAATGTCCTGTCCACCGCATGGCAGGTGTTAGGACAAAGTCCACAGGAATGAACAAAAATGCCAGCGTGGAATATGCAGAACTCCCGTTTATTTAAGATAAAAGTCCAAGACACAAGATGTGAACGCAATCACGCGTTTCAGGTGTTGCCAACCTTAGTTATACCAACTGAATTAAAGGAGCTCTAAACGGGCACAGGAGTGTCTTTTTTTGAATGAGAATTCTACAATAGAACATGCTAAATTACAACTCCCTTCCAACAAGCCCCCATGGAGACAGGTTTTGGGAAGGGAATATACTACATAGTAGCAAACAGTCTTGACTTCTACATATGGGAAGCAGTTTTAGTTTTTTTTAATATAAAGCTTAAAAGCTCCCACACATTAGAGAAAAGTCAGCAGAACCTGCTGTTTTCATTTGGATGGGTTGGCTGTTTAACATGTATACTGCCCTCCCCACAAACAGTGCCAGGGTAGAGATGGATAAGCAATGTTGGCCTTAGATTCCTCAACCCTTGTATTTGGGGGAAAAAAGCTAAAGCCAGAGTTGTCAGATGGAGGTTAACCCCCTCCCATCCTTTTAGAACACATGAATGTTCAGCTTAAATTTCCCTGTGTACGAAGGGATCGAGGATAACAGCTGCCAGCCAAACAAACAATGGAGGTTTATGGGTACCTAAAATGTAGGCATTAAATGGTACAATTATTGTAGCTTGAAGTCAGCACTGAGGTGAGTTTAATTATTAAAGGGGTAGCTCAGCAAAAACAACTATTCCCCTATCCACTGGAACATTGGGGCCCCCTGTGATCTCCTGTCCAGCTCCTTGAGGAGTGCGTGCTACAGATGACACGCACTCCATTCATTTCTATGGAAGCGCTGGAGATGCCCAAGTACAGTACTCAGGTCTCTTCGGCGCTCCCATATGCAATGAATGGAGCATATGGTCCTCACAAAGACTCCATTTAAGTCCTATTTATAAACTGTATGAAATAATTATATTTTCTTCCCCTAGGGTTGGCTGATGTGAGACAGTTTTTTACAATTAAACTTATTAAAAGGGAATTTACTAAGACTGTGCCAGTGCAGGACCCATGTGGCAGCATTAGAAATCTACCCCAGCTCTGAGCAGGCATAAATTGTAGTAAATCTGGTGCGTGGGCAAGCACATCGAAGATCTTTAAAAAGTTCCAGAATTTTTGTGCAAATACCGGGCTTTGCGATACAATTTGTGACTCTTTACAAATATGTGCTAGAACTAGACTTTAATGCATCCCCCTCTTCTTTATACAGGAAAATTATTTTATATATAATTAAAAATTAGCTCTGACGGCTATGAAGGTATAATAAAAGTGTTCTCACATCTCTATCATGTAATGGCACATTGCTAAGATATCAGCTTTTTTGTTCTCATGGACTTCCACTGATCTTAAGAACAAAGTGGCCTCAACCCTTTTATTCTGCACAACTCTACTTCCTACCAGGTGCTGTGGAAAGAACTACAACGTGTTCCATCGCTTGCACAGTGATTACTGTGGGGGAAAACATCAGAAGGGGTCACAGTGCTTTATTGTGTGTAAAAGCCCTTACTTTCTAGCTTTCAGTGGTGATCCTGGCATTTGAACCACCACTGATGGTAACAGGTAACAGCATATACTTAAATGATGTACTTGTTTAAGGAGAAATGTGATACCTTGATAATGAGCAAACGGATGGAAGAGAAGCAGTGGCACAAATAGGTGTTGCTCTGATTGGTGCTAAGAGAGTGCACAAGTACTTTAAGGATCCCTCCTAGAAGGTTGTCTTTGCAGTCCACTGATAAATTGACCTATAGTACATGAAAGCCCAAATAATATTAAACTTCAAATAACTAGAACATGTCTAAAATATATTTAACAGGGATACATATTGCCATACTGTCTAAAGTGAAAGACATATGCTCCATTTGGCTATACGTATGATCAAAGAAACCATAACTATTTAATAGTATTTTAAAAAGCATTCTTCAGTGGTCTTTTTGGTACCTTGGTTATGTTGTGAGAGCTGACTGACCACTGCATACCGTTTGTGTGGTATTTTTGGAACAATTGCTCAGGCATTTTACTTTGCCCCTAGTCATCTCTTGTAACGGTTTGTATTTACCATTGACTTTTGTCTTACATCTGCAAATGTTGTCTATGGCATCATTTCTGTATGTTAAAACTTTAATAAAAATTTACAGTAAAAAAATATATATGGAAATGGAAAAATGGAAAATTGTGTAAATTTATTGTAAATTGACAAAACAGTATTGCAATATTATATGAAAAGCCACTATCGATGCAGAAACAGGAGACTGACCTAGATATAAAATTCAAAAGAACAGGAGGTTGACAGCATCCAAAAAGGGAAAAAATGACTTCTTTATTGGCATCCAAACAGTGACATAGCTGCAATGTTTTGACCCAACTGGGTCATTATCGTGCACTTCAATCTGAATCCATCCAAATAATACAGGTTGGTATCCTATATAATTACCTATATATTACCTTTACATAAGTAAGACACTAAGCAGCCAATTTCTGTCGTGAGCAGTTGTGTGAAAATGGTTGTTCATCAGTATTATGCATCTCTGTGACCTATCTCATATAACAATAGCACAGATTTACTAGCAATTTGCACCCAAAAACTGATGTACATACTTTGTACTACATATACTATGAGGGAGATTCATTAAAACCAGTGCAGAGGAAATGTTGACCAGTTGCCCATAGCATCAGATTGCTTATTTGACTTGTAAAAAAAAATCAAAGAAGTGATCTGGTTGGTTGCTATGGGCAAGTGCTCACCTTTCCTCTGCACAGGTTTTGATAAATCTCCCCCTATGTGTTTTAAACACTTTTGCCCTGTGTCTGACAAGGGACATGGTATCAGCGTGACCTAAAGCACTACATTTAAGTGCAAAGTTTTAACCCAACTAGAAGCTGATTTATCAACCAGCATGCGCCACTTCAATGGGCTCAATCGGGGATCCGGTAATTTACGGAAGTTTAGTAGAGGAAAAAAAATAGTGCATTCACTACTTTTTTCTCCGCTAAACTCTCGGCATTTCGACGGACTTGTTGACAGAGTTCTGTATAACGGAGCCTGGCGGCAATGTGAACGAGCCCTAAATCTGTCACATTTGCAGACTAACTTAACAATGCCTAACAGCAGACGGCTTTAGTAAATATAGCCACTATTATGGACATTTATCAACAGGTTTAGTCAGGTTTTCTTTACTATAATTGTCGCAAAATTGTCGCAACTGCGACTACGCGATTTTTCGTGCGACATTTTGACTGGAAAGCGAGAAAAGCAAGTTTTCCCAAAATTAACTACGTAGTAATAATTTTAAAATGAACTACGGGTAGTCAGGTATTTATTAACTGCGACAGTCGCAACTGCGCAAAAAAAAAAAAGTCGCAACAGGGTTAAAAATTGACTAAATTTACTCCAGCTCAAACATGGAGCAGAAAAGCTACTACCAAAGTAAAAAAGGAAAAATTGCTTACGTGAAAGAAAATTATCAACAGGCTGAAACCAGTTGATAAATAAGTCACACATAAGCAAAAACATAGTAAGGAAAAAATTACTAAAAAAAAGAATACATAAGCAAACATTGATAAATGTCCCTCTATGTGCTTGTCTACATGCTGCTGGGAACTAGTGTTTGAACCAAGAATTACCCTTTTTCTGTGATTGTGATTACTTTAATAGGTAAGTTATACATGGATGTAGTGGCCCAGAATGAATATCACTAAGGTCTAAATAAGGTCATTTTGTAAATGTAATTTCCTAACCACATGACTAATAGCAGCTACAAACATGATACATACAAGTAAACAAGTATATCCGTCATTATTCAATTCATAAAAAAATACCCTGAGGAAACATTGTCATTGTTCTATTGCTACCTTATGGCAGAATACTTAGCACTTACATTAACTATTTTTCAATAATAAATTATTTAAACATTTAAACGTTGTGTTTTCTTTTAGTATTATGTTTTTTTTATTTTTACATTATGTTACAGTAGTATTATATTCATATCTTCTATAAACTTAATGACACCATTCAAACACTTTTCCCCAAACTAGGCTCAGTTCACACTGGTATCAAGTCATTACAGCTACAATGGATCAATTTTCAAACAGATCCCAACAAATCCTGACATATCCTATTGAATAGGATCTATTGGGTATTTAATGGCAAAATGCTGCAGGCTGCTCTATTTTTGCTGTCAAAACTACCAGCACCCCTGACTGGAAGAGTATAATGTGGATGTAAGTCATACTTTCATCTTTTCTTTTTTGCATTGTATTGTGATAATTTTATCATTACACAGTTGTTCATACTATACCTGTATCATAGTTTCTAGCACATCCAGAATGATCAAGTTGGCTTCGGTTGCCAGGTTCCCACACATAATGGCTTCTTGATCAATTTCTGCCTTGGTCCTGTAATAAAAATCCATTAATCTTGTGTGTGTGTGTGTATATATATATATAAACTAAAAACTGACAATAAGATTCTATATGTAACTGTTTGGGTGTGTTCAGTAGTGGTGTTCAATGGCGGCTGATTGGCTGCAGATTTGTGGTATAGATTCTGACCACAAATCTGCAGGGAAACACTATGAAGATTCCCAGCTGAATTTCCTCTGTGAACCCGTGACTTATTGATCCATGGTAAATGGAGAAGAAAAAATCTGGAATTGGCACCCAGAATAGTTTGGCAGCACTCATTGAAATCTGGCTGCAATGTCAGGCAGTTCCCAGAGCTTACCAGCAGATGATTGTTGCAGGCTTCAAGGTAGTCTAAGCTCGCATCTACAATCACCACTGTCCTGTGAACCGATACAGAGGCTGTCTGACATCGCCGCAAGATTCAAATTTCCCGCTGCCCGCACGCCAATCAAAACCACGAATCCCCTGTGGGGCGCTTCAGATACATGCCGAGAACTTCCCTCGCCATGCATTGACACCGCTGCCTCAGGATGACGATAGTGCATGTGGAGGGCAGCAATTCACATGGATCTGAAGTTCCCCCGCAGAGGATCACGTCTATAATAGGCGTTCCGGTGCGTTAAGCTGGAGATTTGAATCCCGTGGCGATGTATGGCAGCCTCCGTAGCAATTCGCAAGAAAAAGGGTGTAATTGTAGATGCTGGATGACAACAAACTGGCAGATTCCGCTAGTAGATTAAACATGATTCATCTTTCACTGGAATTCAATTCCTTGTCAGATGTTCTGTGATGGAACTTCTGAAATGTGAGCAGAGTAGCAAAATCCCATTGATATAGAAATCAATAGAAAGGTGCTGCAAGCAGAATCTGTGAGGAGTTTCTTAGATGGCATTCTGTAGTGTGAACAAGCCCTTAGAGCTTAGAGGGTAATGGAAAAAGCTTAGCAGAAAGAAACTGTGGCTCAACAAAATTGGTATAAATTAAGGTAACTAAATGGTGGTCAAATGTAACATACAGTATCAGTCACCTTGACAAATCTGGCATATCTAATCTACATGGAAGCTATCTACATTGAAAACAATAATAATATATATGCCCCACTGTCATTTCCCATGTTGTTTGAGAATATTAAAAAGAAGAAGCTTAGTAACAATGATTATAGGCCAGTAAATCACGCCATTGACAACAACCACTTTGCTTTGTGTTTCTACACAATTGTGTCTTTACTCCCAAGGCTTTGCACAGTACATGCTATTCCAGTTATAACATTTGTATGAAGAAAGAGTAAAGGTGCTCACATATTTAGTCGCTCATTAGCTTGGCGCCACTGTGTCTGCTCCTTCCTCCACCTCAAGTTTTCATTAAGTCCAGAAAATCTGTCATTTCCAGCTACAGAAGAAGACAATGTCACCTGTAATTTCTATGTACTAATGATAGTCCATGCTCAGAATATGTGACACTTGAACATGATTTGTTGAGAGACACTCTGCAATTATGGAGTCAGGAAAAGAATAAAAACCTGATGGAGGCTACAAAGTCAATGAGAAGATGACCAAGCAGTAGCCCAAGTACAACCAAACACATAGTACAGAAAGTCTCATTGGTCTTGTTAGATAAAGGAGCACACAAGGATGAAAACTGCAGCAGATATCATGATTTTGGTCTTTTGGCTGAATTCACACAGTGCAGTTTTTTTGCCTTATCATTATATTTTGAAGGACAAGGGAAAAGTTAACAAAACCACACGTTTATTGTGGGTTAGCAATGTGATTATTGGCAGCTCCATTTTAACAAGCAAAACACATTATGGAAATTCTATGAATATATGCACTGTGTGAACCAATTCTAATTTTGCAGAATGTGAAATAAAAACAAATGAGATCCCCTATAATAATTATCTTTTGGAGACATTACTGGACAATAGAAATTACAGATATATGACATGCATATGGTCAGTTCTCTCTGGAAGATATTTTATTAAAGCCACCAGACTGGGCACTATATAGAAATACAGTTGCAGTCAAAATTAAATAACCCCTGATTACAAATGAGTTTTTTTTTTGCTATGAAAAGGCACTCAGCTTTACACTGGCTCATGGCTTAAAAGGGTAGGGTCACACGTAGCGCATCTGCAGCATATTTCGGATGTGCTGATGCCAGTCACTACAGCAAGATCCCTGCTGCGGGCCGGGTAGCCCTGTGATTGTAGCAGTGGATTTTCCACTGCAGATACAAACAATAGGATAACAGCAGCACACTGCTAGTGCTAAGCAATATGTGAAATGTGGCATGTTTTACTTTGCAATACTGCTATGGTAAAAATAAAGAGGTTCTTGGCTTACCATTTGGTCAAATTGTGTGTACCATCCCACCGCGATAAGGTGACCTCATTTGGGATGGACGCTACACTATGAATATGCCTCTCCTAGGCTACCACTGAGCCTGCAACTTCTGGGCATGTAAGGTCTAGCACATCCCTCACCTAGTGCAATGGGTGGAGTGCAGTTCTAGCCTAGGAGAGCCATATTCACAGTGTAGGGTCCATCCCAAATGAGGTCACATTATCGTGGTGGGATGGTACACACTATTTGGCCAAATGGTAAGCTAAGAACCTCTATTTTTCACCATAGCAAAGTAAAATGTCATATTTCACATATACAGCTTAGTGCTAGCAGTATGCTGCTGTTATCCTATTGTTTGGTATCTGCAGGGGAAAATCCAATGCTACGATCACAGGGCTACCCGGCCGCAAAAAAGTATCTATTAAAAAGTATCTATTCACAGGATTTACCAAAACAAAGAAGCCTTCTAGCCATAGTAAGATCACAGGGTTCTCTTCAAAGCCATGTGTCCTGGTGGCACTAGTTACTTTTGTTTCTGGCCATTACCAGAAAAAGCAGCAGTAATTTGACATGAGTTATTATGTACCAGTTTTCCACCGCCTCATCATTTCTCCTCTGGCTCCTTCTCCACGTAACAAAGCTTCTTCTAAGCGAGCCTTGACATCTCTGGACTTCTGAAGCACCAATGTGCTCACTTTGTCAGGTGACTGTTTGCCCTGAGGAAATAACAGGAAGTCATTGTCACTAAAGTCACATATTATTACCAAGAACAGAGAAGGTCCAAATTCCATGGATCCTTGTTTAAGATCCAACCAAATGCATTCCAGTCCTTAAATCAAAGTAAAAAGCATAGCCTTTATCTTGCTATCTATCCAATTTTTATCTAACTATGTTTTTTATGTCCACCTTTGGGACATATTCACACACCGCAAAAATGGACTTTATCTGCTTTGCTGCCATTTTTTCAATGTAAACATGGTCTAAAAGTGATTAATATGATGACCTAAGGAAAATCCATCAATGTTTAATCAATAAAGGCCCAAATGGAATGCAAAAGTCTACCTTATATTCAAAGCAGGAGACACACATATAGAGTAAATCAAGTATTCTGTTTAGCTGCAGGGTGGGGAGGTAGGCCAGCCACTTTTGGATGACACCTTGTTCTGTGTTTTTCATGATCCAAAGGAAGCAGGTGAGCAGATTCCGGGTAGATTCTGTACTCAGAGCGTTGTACATCCTTAGAGGCTGAAGATGAGAATACATGTATTATGCTCTGTGTTATTTTTATAACTGTACAATATCTTGTTTTCTGGTCTACACAATGGCCAGTCAGAGGACTATCTAAAAAATAAAGGCAGGCCATAGGTAAATTGCTGGTACCTTATTACTACAATTAACCTGGTCTGCATGTGAATGACAACAGTCACCTTGATGTATAAAGCAGGCCATACATATTAGTTGTAAGTTGGCTGCACCTGGGGATTCCAGCGGGATCTGCCAGCGATCTATGGATTCTTTCACATTACATTATGGCTCTATATTAGGTGTGGACATTAAATGACTGCCACCAAATGCAGGCTCTAGACATGCATGCTCTAGACAACTACATGCCCATACAGTTTTATATTTGTTGCTGACGCTTATTGTATATAAACATATACCGGACAGCAAGTTACACTTTTCAACACAGTTAAAAATGGTACATTGACATATACTTGGTAAATGAATGCCAAAACAACAATCTTTTGCCAAACTATATGGCTAAGGAACTTTCTAACATATACATTGAACTTAATGTTCAATTTTGGTGTAGGATAGGGGATAAGATGTCTAGGGGTGGAGTACCCCTTTAAGTCCCAAGTAAAGGTTTGGTTCTATACTTATTGCCTGTGCTAGGATGTTATAATGGGTAGACAAATGCCAAATAAAACATAGTGGTGACCTGAGATGAATTGCCCTTACCACTGAAGACAGAGTCACTGAAGAAGGCCTAAGACCAAACTGGTTTCCTGCAACTGCCATGGCAACATTTGGATTTATTTGGGTCTCTGGCTCCTCTTCTGTACTGCGTGGTTTTCCAGTCTTTGAGTCCAAAACTATTAATCAATAAATTATTTACTATATAAATGGATGCACTGGTATGAAAAATAACAGCATTATAGTATATGAAGCCCCACATTTAAGAGAAATAGTAAAAGAGTGCAGAAAGACATCTAAGTTGTAGTTGCTCATGTCAACTATATCCACAAATAATAGGCTACATGTGTGATACATATATTACATAATTTTGGTGCAACGTGTGTTTACATTTACACTTGATTATATTTACCTGAAAAATCATGAAGCTGAGGAACAGCATCTAAAATAGTGCTGACCAAAGGTAAATACAGAGCAGCAATTTTGTTCTTTATTTCTGTTTTCTGATAGCGGGGGTCCAGATCATGTGAACTCAGAAGACTATGTATAGCATTGATGGCCTTTCTTTGTACTTTACTGATTCTAGGAAAGCAAAATAAATATCAACTATCATTACTGTTGTGCTCTAAAGACCTGACACTTCAGAATTACATGATGTGTTATACAATTCTTAGCACTGCTATCTCTCAGGGTGTCCCAAAACTGGTGTCAAAAGTGTTTAGCACTGCTGTCTCACAGCAGTGTTATTGTTAGATTTTGTAGGTTTCATTCAGTTACTTCCTGTAGATTTTGTTCCATATCAATTACTGATAGTTTAACCTGCTTTCCCTTGATTTAGTTTAGGCCTACCATGTACATAAGACAGAAAAATTAAATTATAAACCCCACCCTACTTAGCCAAGCACATCTCCTTGCTTGTTTTACCGATCAATGGTGGTCTGAACACCCAGAACCCAACCGTTCAAAACACAATTCTCTATGAAAGGGACTGTGGCACTTTAAATGGGTATGGTGTTTTACATCTTATCCTCTATTCACAAGATAGGGGATAAGTGTCTAATCGCAGGGGGTCTGACCACTGGGATCCCCGCGATCTTCTAAATGGTGCCCCAGCTTTACTCATGCGTGGAGCAGCAGTCAACATGCCCCCTTCAGACATCTCTATGGGAGAGCTGAAGATACACAAGTGTTGTACTCATGTAACTCCAACTCTCCCATAGAGATGCATGGAGGGGCGTGTTGATCATTAAGCTTTTGGTCCCATCAAGGGAAAAGGCTGATATTTGTATATACCGTATATACTCGAGTATAAGCCAAGTTTTTCAGCACGATTTTTCGTGCTGAAAATACCCCCCTCGGCTTATACTCGAGTGAACTCTCCGCCCTCAGTGGTCTTCAACCTGCGGACCTCCGGAAGTTTCAAAACTACAACTCCCAGCATGCCCGGCATGCTGAGAGTTGTAGTTTTGAAACCTCTGGAGGTCCGCAGGTTGAAGACCACTGCGGCCTAAGTCATCATCCAGACACCCCCCCCACCCCCTTTAGTTTTGTACTCACCTCCCCTCGGCGGGAAGTTAGGGTGAGCTGGTCCGGGCCATCTGTGCTGCAGGGACTGTCCGGTGGGAAGGGATAGTCGTTCCAGGCTGTCCATCTTCACCGGGGGGGGGGGGGGGCTTCTTCTCCGCGCTTCGGGCCCGGAATAGTGACGTTGCCTTGACAACAATGCACAGGGACGTTCATGCGCAACGTCCCTGTGCGTCGTAGTCAAGGCAACGTCACCATTTAGAAGTTCGCGGAGAAGAGGCCCCCCCCCAGTGAAGATGGACAGCTCGGAACGACTATCCCTCCCCACCGGACGGTCCCTGCAGCACAGATGGCCCGGACCAGCTCACCCTAACTTCCCGCCGAGGGGAGGTGAGTACAAAACTAAAGGGGGGGGGTCTGGATGATGACGAAGGCCGCAGTGGTCTTCAACCTGCGGACCTCCAGATGTTTCAAAACTACAACTCCCAGCATGCCCGGACAGCCGATGGTTGTCCGGGCATGCTGGGAGACCACTGTTCAGACATTAACAAGCGGTGATGATGAAGGGGGGGGTGTGGGATGATGACGGGGGGGGGGGGGGGGGTGGGATGATGACAGGTGCGGATGATGAAGGGGGGGTGTGGGATGATGACAGGCGGTGATGATGAAGGGGGGGGTGTGGGATGATGACAGGCGGTGATGATGAAGGGGGGGGATGATGACAGGGTAATGATGAAGGAGGGGATGATGAAAAGCGGTGATGATGAAGGGGGGATGATGACAGGGTGATGATGATCTGGATGATGACGGGGGGGGGGGGATGATGTATTTCCCACTCTAGGCTTATAGTCGAGTCAATAACTTTTCCTGGGTTTTTGGGGTGAAATTAGGGGCCTCAGCTTATATTCGGGTCGGCTTATACTCGAGTATGTACGGTAATCATTTATCAACAGTTGTGTGACAGTATACTAAAATATTGAAATACTGTAATATGCTCTGTATACATAAATAATGAACAAACCCTTCAACTTCAGAGTCCAGTGCGGCATCCAGCTCTGTGAAGAGGAGTCCAGTTAAAAAATGTTTTTGGCGGAACTGATGAGACATTTCAAACATGCTTGCTATCCTGTTTTCTTGGAAGCTAGAACAGGAACTGGAATTCTGTGCAAGGGAAACAAATTCAATTTACTCACAATATGCCCTCTGTTCTAGTTTATAAACAATTACTACAATGAAAATTCTGGTAAAAATAATAATGGTCTTTCTAAAAACTATGTTTGCTGAAAATTCTAATAAAAAGTATTAAAAATGTTCTTGTTGTAACTAGCCACCAGACTCAGTAGAGGAAACTTTTCATTAGATTTTACCATGTATAATGCATGGCAACGCGTTATACATAGTAAAATCTTCTTCCTCACCAACCCCAGGAGATGTTCCTGCCCACAGGAATGATGAGGGTATATGGTTTAAAAGTGTCCCCCATACCAACTCCCACAAGTCCTCCGCACTTTGCCTCATTTTAGTTCTTTTTTGGGGTATAGGATTACTCCTCAGAGATCTCACCTGTACAATCAGTACAAATTGCAATGCAGTATATTATATAGTTAGGGGTGAAACTAGGACGCTCCAAGTATAATTCTACATTGTGGACTGGGGTTAAGGATACATTACGCACTATTTGGAATTCTACCCTTGATCTCTCACCAGAGCCCTACCTATTTCATTATATCCCTATGTAAGATGATGATCCACCTCATAGGAGAGGGATGGGCAAAGTAATTCACTTAATGCTATTGGTGGTCAAAAAGTGCATCCTTACACATTGGCTTCTCCCAACTGTACCATCTATCTACGAAATATTACAAGAATATCAGGTTATTTTACAAAAGGAATTACTGTTCACTCTCAAACACACTGAATTGCATGTGAAGGCTTTCTTTATAAAAATGGAGAGCTTTTATATCTTATCTACCAGATGCTACTGAACAAGGATTATGACTCATTTTAAATATTCCCCCTGGAACCGTCTTGAGGGTCTGAAAGGTACATAATGCAATTTGGCACTGGATGACACTTAAATACCCTAGAAGTTCCTGACACTTAGAAACACTCTTTAAGTGATGGATAAGGTTACTTCTCTTTTCTACTAAACTGTAGTTAAGCCTGACCTTTTGGGAATTTATGAGGGGGACAAGAGGAGGGTGGAGAATGAGGTTTACCTGATTGAGGAAGGGCTTTCACTACTATCTCCTTAGATATCGCTGTATTTTTCACATTTTTATGTTTGGTTAAGGTTTATTTTCTGGTTTGTTCTTTTATGCATTAATCATGATATTGGGGTTATTTGGGTTAGAACCAACATATGCATGTACCCTACACATGAGATTCTTATTATATATGATTAATTATTTGTTTCTGTACAGTGCTTCATTGTTATTGTGCTGTTTATTGTAACATTGTGCATACTTCTGTTCATAAAGTTTATTTACAAAAAAAAAAAAGTGTCCCTCACTGGCCCCGTAAGTAATTCTCTGGACGGGGAGCTATACTCACCTAGTCCGGTCTGCTAAGCTGTAATCACACCCCCTCAGCATGATTGACAGCCCGGGCACGGTCTGAGACATCGCTTTGCTCTGTCTACTTAGAGAGCAGAGCGGTGACAAGGGCTGCCAATCATGCTGAGGGGGAGTGATTACAGCCGAAACTGCGGGATTAGGTGAATATGGCTCCCCGCCCAGGGGACTACCTATGGTCTGGCAGGAGACACTTTTAAACTATATATGCTCCTCACCATCTCGGGCAGGAAGAAGATTATATCATATATAAGGCGTTGCCATGCTATACAGGTAAAATCTGATGACAGGTTCCCTTTAACTTAAAATTACATTTTAAAAGGGTTGTCTGGAATGGTAAAATAAAAAGGGAGAACACTGGGTTAAAAAAAAGCAATACTTTACTCTGTACCCTACCACTACTATTCTGACATTGCCCATGTCTCCACTAATCTCCACTTTCTGATCTCCATCTTAACACACAGGGAATTCCAAGGATGTGGAGATCAGTGGAGACCTGGCAGCTGTGGGGGATCAATGAGCACTGCTTCTCATATTTTTTTTTGCTTTTCATTTTTTTGTCTGCTCCATCAATTCAAAATAAATAAATTAAATTATCATGATAGACAATCCCTTTAATAATAATGAACTATGCAGCTGCCATCAGTCAATTGTTTTCTGGGTAAATGCGATTCTCTGTGAAAATGCTAACTTTCAAATATACAAACGCGTGGAATGTGTTGAAAAATGGGATTGTCAGGTGCTTGTTTATGACAGTACACATTGAATATTAGACCTAGATTTAATATTCCCTCTGTTTTGTAGTGCAGTGTATTCCCCTGTGAATTAAAAAACAAGCACTGGAACATGTTGATATTTTTTAGTTACTTCTTATTTATTAGTACCTCAGAGGAAATTGAAGGACATGGGGAAGCTGGTGTAGATGATGATGCCACAAAGAAGAGGTTCAGGTTAAGATAATGTTCATGACTGCAGAGGATCCTTAGAAATTCTAGCCTCATGGAGATAAGAGTTGGTAGAGAATTCAGCTTACTGGACAACTGGAAAAAGTGAATAGTTTAGATATTAGATAAATATTCACAGTATGCCACCTGTGATGTCTATCACAATAAAACCATACTCACTAAGATACTGTTTTATATTTTAGGTTACTTTCACACTGCCGTTACGCCCCATCAAGAACGGCAGTCAAACTCTCCCTTTTTTTTTTTTAGTTTGATGCCTGTCATTTTGACGGGGTGCAACGGGTAACAGGGGGTCTCGATTAACCCCATTATAGTCAATGGGGTCTGTCGGGCGCTGCTGTTTTTCAGTGGGAGTAGCCGGAGAAAAAGACGGTGTAAGCAGTATTTCTTTTCCCCGGCAGCTGTCATGCTACCGTGTGACAATGGTAGTGTGAAAGTAGCTTTATATCCAGTCTCATAAATAGGGCTTATGGGTCCAGTATCAAAATAATAATGTCAAAGGAGTTCATGTGAATTAGGTAACCCGCAATGACCAGGGTGGCTGCAACAATCATGTGGTCTAATCCAACTATAAATGGCAGGGTGTACAATAGAATTATCAAAACCTGTCCAGAGGAAAAGTTGTTCAGTTGCCCATAGCAACTAATCAGATTGCTTCTTTCATTTTTGAAACATGAAAGAAGCGATCTGATTGGTTGCTATGGGAAACTCAGCAACTTTTCCTCTGGACAGGTTTTGATAAATCTCCCCCACAGTCTTCAGGTATAAGATCACCATTAAGTATTACTAAAGAAGCACTCCAGCAATGTTTTAGGCCTACACAGTATAGTGCACCATAGGCTATTACTAGAGTTGCCACCTTTCTTGCAAAAAAATACCTGCCATGCAAATTTGAAATAATTAACTATATATGCGTGACATCACAAAGTGATGTAAGTAGGGGTCAAGTCCTGGGGAAAAAAAAGTGCAGGAACTCACCCAACATATCCACTCAAGGGCTGGTCCTGCAGGACACCAACTCATGAGAATGGTGTTCCTGCTGTGGAAAAAGTGCAGGAACTCAGTTCCCATGCGATCCTGCAGGACGTGAGCCCCGGATGTAAGAGATACAATACATATGCGGGGGATTGAAATGGCATGGGATCAGTGGGGGGGGGGGGGGGGGCACCGCAGCTCACTGATTTAAAGTGGTCGTGGTGCCAGCTGCGTCCACTTAGAATAGTGAGCTGCAGCAGCCAGGGGTGTTGCTGGGGTTCTAAAAAATCGGGGGAACAGGCCCTTGGTGTTGCATTTTGCCCTTCAGACCCTCAGTCAGGTCTGGACTAGCAGCAGTATCACAAACACAAAAATGTATCTGTATTATGCTAACATGAGCACAGCCCTACTATTTTATATAATCCAGTATTTTCAGGGCAAAAAAATTCCACAAACAATGTGTGATGGGGGCCTTAGGCTAGGTTTCCACACAGATTAAGTTTTCTAGTGTTTTTGGATATTTGCCCCAGCAATTTTTAAACCAAAGCCCGATGTGTATTCAAAAGGAATGGGAAATATAAAGGAAGTACTTATACTGGCCTTAGGGTAGGGTTAAACGTACAGGATACTGCACATATTTGATGCATACTTTGAAGCTGCAGATTTTATGCTGAAGATTTTAATGTAAACTAATTGACTGAATATAGCATAAAATCTACAGCTTCAAATAGTGTGCATCAAATATGCCCAGGATACTGCACGTGTGACCCTACCCTTAGGGTGGATTCACATGCGCTGTCATTTAATGTCAGCAAAATCCACCCCAAAATATGTAGGGTTTGCACGCAGTGTTGGATGCATATTTGCATTGCAAATACAGCAAGTTCACAGTGAACACACATCCAGCAGTGCATGTGCAACCTGCAGATTTTGTGTGTGCCACAAAATGACAGCACATGTCAATCTACATAGTAACATAGCAACACAGTTCATAAGGTTGAAAAAAGACCAGAGTTCATCAAGTTCAACCTATATCCCTAATGAGTCCCTACTGTAGGAAAAAAAAACATCATACTAGAGGTAAGAATTCCTTCCCGACTCCAAATATGGCAGAATAAATCCCTGGATCAACGTTCTGTCCCTATAAATATAGTATACATAACCAGCGATGTTATTACTCTCCAAAAATCCAGACCCCTTTTTGAACTCTTTTACAGAGTTCACCATGACCACCTCCTCGGGAGAGAATTCCACAGTCTCACTGCTCTTACAGTAAAGAACCCCCGTCTGTGCTGGTGCAGAAACCTTCTTTCCTCTAGACGTAGAGGATGCCCCCTTGTTATAGATACAGACCTGGGTATAAATAGATCATGGGAGAGATCTCTGTACTGCCCCCTGATATATTTATACATAGTTATTAGGTCTCTCCTAAGCCTTCTTTTTTCTAAACTAAATAACCCCAATTCTGATAATCTTTCTGGGTACTGTAGTCCTCCATTCCCCGTATTACTCTGGTTGCCCGTCTCTGAACCCTCTCCAGCTCCACTTTTTCTTTCTTGTACACTGGTGCCCAGTACTACACACAGTATTCTATGTGTGGTCTGACTAGTGATTTGTACAGCGGTAGAATTATTTCCTTGTCGTGGGCATCTATGCCCCTATTGATGCACCCCATGATTTTATTTGCCTTGGCAGCAGCTGCTCGACACTGGTCACTACAGCTAAATTTACTGTTAAATAAGACTTCCAAGTCCTTTTCCACGTCAGTCGTCCCAAGTGTTCTCCCATTTAATACATAATCCCAGCCCGGATTTTTCTTCCCCATGTGCAT